>NW_027362777.1:10745000-10892500 GCF_046119375.1 Phyllobates terribilis
AGACAACATGGCGGTATATTATCGTACCTATAGCGGTGCATAGTATGGTATAGATGGTGTATATGAACATGCAGAGAAGATGGCGGTATATTATCGTACCTATAGCGGTGCATAGTATGGATGGTGTATATAAACATGCAGACAACATGGCGGTATATTATCGTACCTATAGCGGTGTATGGTATGGATGGTGTATATAAACATGCAGACAAGATGGCGGTATATTATCATACCTATAGCGGTGCATGGTATGGATGGTGTATATAAACATGCAGACAAGATGGCGGTATATTATCGTACCTATAGCGGTGCATGGTTTGGATGGTGTATATAAACATGCAGACAAGATGGCGGTATATTATTATACCTATAGTGGTGCATAGTATGGATGGTGTATATGAACATGCAGACAACATGGCGGTATATTATCGTACCTATAGCGGTGCGTGGTATGGTATGGATGGTGTATATAAACATGCAGACAAGATGGCAGTATATTATCGTACCTATAGCGGTGCGTGGTATGGTATGGATGGTGTATATGAACATGCAGACAAGATGGCGGTATATTATCGTACCTATAGCGGTGCATGGTATGGATGGTGTATATAAACATGCAGACAAGATGGCGGTATATTATCGTACCTATAGCGGTGCATAGTATGGTATGGATGGTGTATATAAACATGCAGACAAGATGGCGGTATATTATATATATTATATTATTATATATATATATATATTTTTTTTTTAAATATACTGTTATCATAGGCAGTTTGTACAAAAACCTTTCAATTGTACTCTAATAGTTATTTGACTGGAAAATTACAATGACTGCAATTCATATAGGTAATTTGGGAAAATCTGAGAAAATATTATTTGCATAATAATTTGGAACACAGTGTATACAGACCACAAAGTATGGCAGTATCAGCGATCAAGCAGACAAGGGCTGGAGAGAGCAGGAGAGAGCTAGAAAGACGCTCGAGAGAGCGAGAGAGCAGGAGAGACGCTCGAGAGAGAGAGAGAGAGCAGGAGAGACGCTCAAGATCAGGAGAGACGCTCGAGAGAGAGAGAGAGAGCAGGAGAGACGCTCGAGAGAGAGAGAGCAGGAGAGACGCTCGAGAGAGAGAGAGAGAGCAGGAGAGACGCTCAAGATCAGGAGAGACGCTCGAGAGAGAGAGAGCAGGAGAGACGCTCGAGAGAGAGAGCAGGAGAGACGCTCGAGAGAGAGAGAGCAGGAGAGACGCTCGAGAGAGAGAGAGCAGGAGAGACGCTCGAGAGAGAGAGAGCAGGAGAGACGCTCGAGAGAGAGAGAGCAGGAGAGACGCTCGAGAGAGAGAGCAGGAGAGACGCTCGAGAGAGCAGGAGAGACGCTCGAGAGAGAGAGAGCAGGAGAGACGCTCGAGAGAGAGAGAGCAGGAGAGAAGCTCGAGAGAGAGAGAGAGCCGGAGAGACGCTCGACAGAGAGAGAGCAGGAGAGACGCTCAAGATCAGGAGAGACGCTCGAGAGAGAGCAGGAGAGACGCTCGAGAGAGAGAGCAGGAGAGACGCTAGAAAGACGCTCGAGAGAGAGAGAGCAGGAGAGACGCTCGAGAGAGAGCAGGAGAGACGCTAGAAAGACGCTCGAGAGAGAGAGAGCAGGAGAGGCACTCGAGAGAGAGAGAGCAGGAGAGACGCTCAAGATCAGGAGAGACGCTCGAGAGAGAGAGAGAGCAGGAGAGACGCTCGAGAGAGAGAGAGAGAGCAGGAGAGACGCTCAAGATCAGGAGAGACGCTCGAGAGAGTGAGAGCAGGAGAGACGCTCGAGAGAGAGAGAGCAGGAGAGACGCTCGAGAGAGAGAGAGCAGGAGAGACGCTAGAAAGACGCTCGAGAGAGAGAGAGCAGGAGAGACGCTAGAAAGACGCTCGAGAGAGAGAGAGGAGGAGAGACGCTCTAGAGAGAGAGAGCAGGAGAGACGCTCGAGAGAGAGCAGGAGAGACGCTCGAGAGAGAGAGAGCAGGAGAGACGCTCGAGAGAGAGAGAGCAGGAGAGACGCTCAAGAGAGAGAGCAGGAGAGACGCTCAAGAGAGAGAGAGCAGGAGAGACGCTCAAGAGAGAGAGCAGGAGAGACGCTCAAGAGAGAGAGAGCAGGAGAGACGCTCGAGAGAGAGAGAGCAGGAGAGACGCTCGAGAGAGAGAGAGCAGGAGAGACGCTCGAGAGAGAGAGAGCAGGAGAGACGCTCGAGAGAGAGAGCAGGAGAGACGCTCGAGAGAGAGAGAGCAGGAGAGACGCTCGAGAGAGAGAGCAGGAGAGATGCTCGAGAGAGAGAGCAGGAGAGACGCTCGAGAGAGAGCAGGAGAGACGCTCGAGAGAGAGAGCAGGAGAGACGCTCGAGAGAGGGAGAGCAGGAGAGACGCTCGAGAGAGAGAGAGCAGGAGAGACGCTCGAGAGAGAGAGAGCAGGAGAGACGCTCGAGAGAGAGAGAGCAGGAGAGACGCTCAAGATCAGGAGAGACGCTAGAAAGACGCTCGAGAGAGAGAGCAGGAGAGACACTCGAGAGAGAGAGAGCAGGAGAGACGCTCGAGAGAGAGAGAGCAGGAGAGACGCTCGAGAGAGAGAGCAGGAGAGACGCTCGAGAGAGAGAGAGCAGGAGAGACGCTCGAGAGAGAGAGCAGGAGAGACGCTCGAGAGAGAGAGAGCAGGAGAGACGCTCGAGAGAGAGAGAGCAGGAGAGACGCTCAAGATCAGGAGAGACGCTCGAGAGAGAGAGCAGGAGAGACGCTCGAGAGAGAGAGAGCAGGAGAGACGCTCGAGAGAGAGCAGGAGAGACGCTCGAGAGAGAGAGCAGGAGAGACGCTCGAGAGAGAGAGCAGGAGAGACGCTCGAGAGAGAGAGAGCAGGAGAGACGCTTGAGAGAGAGAGAGCAGGAGAGACGCTCGAGAGAGAGAGAGCAGGAGAGACGCTCGAGAGAAAGAGCAGGAGAGAAGCTAGAGAGAGAGAGCAGGAGAGACGCTCGAGAGAGAGAGCAGGAGAGACGCTCGAGAGAAAGAGCAGGAGAGAAGCTAGAGAGAGAGAGCAGGAGAGACGCTCGAGAGAGAGAGCAGGAGAGATGCTCGAGAGAGAGAGCAGGAGAGACGCTCGAGAGAGAGAGAGCATGAGAGACGCTCGAGAGAGAGAGCAGGAGAGACGCTCAAGAGAGAGAGAGCAGGAGAGACACTCGAGAGAGAGAGCAGGAGAGACGCTCGAGAGAGAGAGAGCAGGAGAGACGCTCGAGAGAAAGAGCAGGAGAGAAGCTCGAGAGAGAGCAGGAGAGACGCTCGAGAGAGACAGCAGGAGAGACGCTCAATGGAAAGCAGGAGAGACGCTCGAGAGAGAGAGCAGGAGCAACTGTCAATCACTTCATCACTATATGACTCAGTAATGATACCTATAGCATATTACTCAAGGTGACAACATGGCAGGTCACAGAGTTACTTTCATGATCTAGATTTGCTAAATTGGAGACATATCATGATACAGAGCCCATGTCCATGACTTATGTCAGCTCCAAAGTGAAATATGTATTGAAAAAAATTTAAAAAAATTATATATATACACACACATATACATACACTGCTCAAAAAAATAAAGGGAACACTCAAATAACACATCCTAGATCTGAATGAATGAAATATTTTCATTGAATACTTTGTTCTGTACAAAACTGAATGTGCTGACAACAAAATCACATAAAAATCATCAATGGAAATCAAATTTATTAACTAATGGAGGCCTGGATTTGGAGCCACCCCCAAAATTAAAGTGGAAAAACACACTACAGGCTGATCCAACTTTGATGTAATGTCCTTAAAACAAGTCAAAATGAGGTTCAGTATTGTGTGCGGCCTCAACGTGCCTGTATGACCTCCCTACAACGCCTGGGCATGCTCCTGATGAGGTTGCGGATGGTCTCCTGTGCGATCTCCTCCCAGACCTGGACTAAAGCATCCGCCAACTTCTGGACAGTCTGTGGTGGATGGAGCGAGACATGATGTCCCAGATGTGCTCAATCGGATTCAGGTCTGGGGAACGGGCGGGACAGTCCATAGCTTCAATGCCTTCATCTTGCAGGAACTGCTGACACACTCCAGCCACATGAGGTCTGGCATTGTCCTACATTAAGAGGAACCCAGGGCCAACCGCACCAGCATATGGTCTCACAAGGGGTCTGAGGATCTCATCTCGGTATCTAATGGCAGTCAGGTTACTTCTGGCGAGCACATGGAGGGCTGTGTGGCCCTCCAAAGAAATGCCACTCCACACCATTACTGACCCACTGCCAAACCGGTCATGGTGAAGGATGTTGCAGGCAGCAGATCGCTCTCCGCGGCGTCTCCAGACTCTGTCATGTCTGTCACATGTGCTCAGTGTGAACCTGCTTTCATCTGTGAAGAGCACAGGGCGCCAGTGGCGACTTTGCCAATCCTGGTGTTCTGTGGCAAATGCCAAGCGTCCTGCACAATGTTGGGATGTGATCACAACCCCCATCTGTGGACGTCGGGCCTTCATACCACCCTCATGGAGTCAGTTTCTAACTGTTTGTGCAGACACATGAACATTTGTGGCCGGCTGGAGGTCATTTTGCAGGGCTCTGTCAGTGCTCCCCCTGTTCCTCCTTGCACAAAGGCGGAGGTAGCGGTACTGCTGCTGGGTTGTTGCCCTCCTACGGCCCCCTCCTTGTCTCCTGGTGTACTGGCCTATCTCCTGGTAGCACCTCCAGCCTCTGGACACTACGCTGACAGACACAGCAAACCTTCTTGCCACTGCTCGCACTGATGTGCCATCCTGGATGAGCTGCACTACCTGAGCAACTTCTGTGGGTTGTAGAGTCCGTCTCATGCTACCACGAGTGTGAAAGCATAACCAACATTCAAAAGTGACCAAAACATCTGCCAGAAAGCATTGGTACTGAGATGTGGTCTGTGGTCCCCACCTGCAGAATCACTCCTTTGAGGGTGTCTTGATAATTGCCAATAATTTCCATCTATTGTCTATTCCATTTGCACAACAGCATGTGAAATTGATTGTCAATCAGTGTCGTTTCCTAAGTGGACAGTTTGATCTACTTGGAGTTATATTCTGTTGTTTAAGTGTTCCCTTTATTTTTTTGAGCAGTGTATATATACAGTACAGACCAAAAAGTGGACACACCTTCTCATTTAAAGATTTATCTGTATTTTCATGACTAAGAAAATTGTACATTCACACTGAAGGCATCAAAACTATGAATTAACACATGTGGAATTATATACTTAACAAAAAAGTGTGAAACAACTGAAAATATGTCTTATATTCTAGGTTCTTCAAAGTAGCCACCTTTTGCTTTGATGGCTGCTTTGCACACTCTTGGCATTCTCTTGATGAGCTTCAAGAGGTAGTCACCGGAAATGGTTTTCACTTCACAGGTGTGCCCAGTCAGGTTTAATAAGTGGGATTTCTTGCCTTATAAATGGGGTTGGGACCATCAGTTGTGTTGTGCAGAAGTCTGGTGGATACACAGCTGATAGTCCTACTGAATAGACTGTTAGAATTTGTATTATGGCAAGAAAAAAGCAGCTAAGTAAAGAAAAGCGAGTGGCCATCATTACTTTAAGAAATGAAGGTCAGTCAGTTCGAAAAATTTTGAAAACTTTGAAAGTGTCCACAAGTGCAGTTGCAAAAACCATCAAGCGCTACAAAGAAACAGTCTCACATGAGGACTGCCCCAGGAAAGGAAGACCAAGAGTCACCTCTGCTTCTGAGGATAAGTTTATCCAAGTCACCAGCCTCAGAAATCGCAGGTTAACAGCAGCTCAGATTAGAGACCAGGTCAATGCCACACAGAGTTCTAGCAGCAGAAACATCTCTTCAACAACTGTTAAGAGGAGACTTTGTGCAGCAGGCCTTCATGGTAAAATAGCTGCTAGGAAACCACTGCTAAGGACAAGCAACAAGCAGAAGAGACTTGTTTGGGCTAAAGAACACAAGGAATGGACATTAGACCAGTGGAAATCTGTGCTTTGGTCTGATGAGTCCAAATTTGAGATCTTTGGTTCCAACCACTGTGTCTTTGTGCGACGCAGAAAAGGTGAACGGATGGACTCTACATGCCTGGTTCACACAGTGAAGCATGGAGGAGGAGGAGTGATGGTGTGGGGGTGCTTTGCTGGTGACACTGTTGGAGATTTATTCAAAATTGAAGGCATACTGAACCAGCATGGCTACCACAGCATCTTGCAGCAGCATGCTATTCCATCCGGTTTGCGTTTAGTTGGACCATCATTTATTTTTCAAAAGGACAATGACCCCAAACACACCTCCAGGCTGTGTAAGGGCTATTTGACCAAGAAGGCGAGTGATGGGGTGCTACGCCAGATGACCTGGCCTCCACAGTCACCAAACCTGAACCCAATCGAGATGGTTTGGGGTGAGCTGGACCGCCGAGTGAAGGTAAAAGGGCCAACAAGTGCTAAGCATCTCCGGGAACTCCTTCAAGATTGTTGGAAGACCATTTCCGGTGACTACCACTTGAAGCGCATCAACATAGTAACATATAGTAACATAGTTTGTAAAGCCGAATAAAGACTTGTGTCCATCAAGTTCGACCTGTTAGTTCTGTAATTGCTAAAGTTGATCCAGAGGAGGGCAAAAACCCCAAATGATTTAGCCAATCTTCACCTGAGGAAAAATTCCCTCCCGACTCTGAAACCAGCAGTCAGAATAAATCCCTGTATCAACCTACTATTTTATTTTATTTTTAAGTATATGCTGAAATCTGTCTGGTATCTAGAAATGCATCCAGTCCCCGCTTGAACTGGTGTAGTGAATCCGACATTACCGTCTCCTCACTCAGTGAATTCCATATTCTCACTGCTCTTACCGTAAAGAACCCCTTCCTATGCTGGTGCTGAAACCTTTTCTCTTCCAGTCTTAGTGAATGCCCTCTTGTTACCGTAATATCCCTCCTTTTGAATAAATCCCGGGCAAGGTCTCTATACTGTCCCCTAACATATTTGTACACATTTATTATGTCCCCCCTCAACCTTCTCTTTTCCAGGCTGAATAGTCCTAGTTTTGCCAACCTCTCTGGATATTGCAGTCCCTCCATTCCCTTTATTAATTTTGTTGCCCTCCTTTGTACCTTTTCAAGCTCATTTATATCCTTTCTATATATTGGGGCCCATAACTGAGCACAGTATTCCAAGTGTGGTCTGACCAGTGCTTTGTACAGTGGAAGAACAATGTTCTCCTCCTTTGCAGCTATACCTCTTCTGATACATCCCATTACCCTGTTTGCCCTTACAGCAGCGGCCTGACTTTGGGCACTCCAATTTAGTTTGCTATCAATCAAGATGCCCAAGTCCTTCTCCATCTCTGAATTCCCCAATGATTTCCCATTCAGTGAGTACTGGTGACTTCCATTTTTCCTTCCCATATGTATGACCTTACATTTCTCCTCGTTAAACCTCATTTGCCATTTAATGCTCCACATACCCAGCTTATCCAAATCCCTCTGTAGGTCTGCACTGTCCTCTTTTGTATTAATTGTTTTACATAACTTTGTGTCATCTGCAAATATTGATATTTTACTATTTATCCCGTTGACTATGTCGTTAATAAAGATATTAAATAACATTGGGCCTAGTACAGACCCCTGTGGTACCCCACTAGTGACGCTTACCCAATCTGAGTATATTCCATTTATAACCACCCTCTGCCTTCTGTCCTTTAGCCAGTTAGTTACCCACTTGCAGACATTTTCCCCCAGCCCCATCATTCTCATTTTGTATACCAACCTATTATGTGGCACGCTATCGAACGCTTTTGAGAAGTCGAGATACACGACATCCACTGGTTCCCCCTGATCTACTCGAGAGCTAACCTCCTCATAGAAGTCAATCAGGTTTGTTCGGCAGGAGCGATTCCTCATGAATCCATGTTGGTTCGGGATTAAAAGATTATTAGCATCAAGATGCTCCGTAATTGCCTCTTTAATGAAGCTTTCAAAAATTTTGCCCACAACAGACGTCAGACTCACCGGCCGATAGTTTCCGGCGTCACTTTTCGCTCCCTTTTTGAATATTGGCACTACATTCGCCTGTCGCCAATCAAGTGGTACAGACCCAGTCTCAACAGAGTCCTTAAATATAAGATATAACGGTCTGTCTATCACATTACTTAGTTCCCTTAGTACCCGTGGTTGTATGCCATCAGGTCCTGGTGATATGTTTATTTTAATGTTACTGAGGCGTTTCTGTACCCCAACTTGGGTTAGATTAGTCATACTTAGTGGAGGATTAAGCTTGTCACTTCTCATTTCTCCTGTTAGTTCTATTTCCTTTGTGAAAGTTGTCGAAAAAAAATTATTTAATAGGTTAGCTTTATCCTCATCTTTCTCTATGATTTTGCCTTCATCACTTTTTATCGGTCCAATATTATCCGATTTAATCCTTTTACTATTTATATACGTAAAGAACAGTTTGGGATTTGATCTACTTTCCCTAGCAATACGTCTCTCTGTTTCCTCCTTCGCTATTTTTATTTGTTTTTTACAGGTTCTCGTTTTTTCCTTGTAACACATTAGTGCCTCCTTACTATTTTCCTGTTTTAATCTCTTGAATGCCTCTTTTTTGCTATTTAACGCCCCTTTTACGTTCTTGTTCAACCATATTGGTTTCCTCTTATTTCTGGCCCTTTTATTCCCATACGGTATATATCTCTCGCACTGAGTATTCAGAATTCTTTTGAAGGTTTCCCATTTACTATTCGTATTCCTTTGATTAAGAACTTTGTCCCAGTCAATAAGTTGAAGGTTTTCTATCAGCTGATCAAACTTCGCCCTCCTAAAGTTTAATGTTTTTGTTGTTCCCTTATTGATAACCCTACTGAAGGGCATTTTGAAATTGATAATATTATGATCGCTATTACCTAGGTGCCCCCCTATCTGTACCTCAGTTATTCTATCAGGCCTATTAGTCAATATTAAGTCCAACACGGCCTTCCCTCTCGTTGGTTCCTGCACTAGTTGGGAGAGATAATTATCCTTAATATTTGTCCAGAACCTTTTTCCTTTCTGAGATCTACAGGTTTCTGTTTCCCAGTCAATATCCGGGTAGTTGAAATCCCCCATTACAATCACTTCATTATGTTTTGCTACTTTGTCTATTTGTCCTAATAGCAGACTCTCATTCTCCTCTGTTATATTTGGTGGCTTATAGCAGACCCCCAATAATATTTTATTATTATTTTTTGCCCCCTCTATCTCTACCCACATGGACTCGACCCCCTCTTCTCCCTCTCCTATATCTTCCCTTAGTCTGGGCTTTAGACATGACTTTACATATAAGCAGACTCCTCCGCCTTTCCTCTGTTTCCGGTCCCTTCTAAATAAACTATAATCTAATAAATTTACCGCCCAGTCGTAGCTATCGTCTAGCCAAGTCTCTGTTATACCTACGATGTCATACCTCTCCTCCGATATAAGCGCCCGCAGCTCATTCGCCTTATTGGTCAGGCTTCTTGCGTTGGTCAGCATGCAAGATAAAATTTTGGGGTTATTTAGCTTCCTATTCTTCTCTAGCGATCTAACTGTACTATCCTCACCCCCCTCTCCACCCTCATTATATTCACTTCTCCCCTTCCCCCTTGCTTGCCTCACATCCCACCTATTTCCTTGGTCCCCCCCCCATCTCTAGTTTAAATACTCCTCCAACCTATTAGCCATCTTCTTCCCCAGCACCGCTGCACCCTCCCCATTGAGGTGCAGTCCGTCCCTACGGTAGAGCCTGTAGCCGACTGCGAAGTCAGCCCAGTTCTCCATGAACCCAAACCCTTCTGCCTTGCACCAACTCTTTAGCCACTTATTCACCTCCCTAACTTCCCGTTGGCGCTCCTGTGTGGCTCGCGGGATTGGTAGTATTTCTGAGAAAACTACTTTGGAGGTCCTTGCCCTAAGCTTCCTACCTAGGTCCCTGAAATCATTTTTAAGGACCCTCTATCTACCACTCACTTTGTCATTGGTGCCGATGTGGACCATGACCGCTGGGTCTTCGCCAGCCCCACCCAGTAACCTGTCAACCCGATCCGCGATGTGCCGGACTCGAGCGCCAGGGAGGCAGCACACCGTTCGGTGATCCCGGTCTTTGTGACAGATTGCCCTGTCTGTCCCCCTAATAATAGAATCACCCACTACCAGGACCTGTCTTGCCTGCCCTACACTTCCCCCCTCCCCCTCATTACTGGAGCATACACTCCCCCGGCGGTCAGAGGATCTGTCGTGCTCCAATAATGCCGGTTCTGAACCAGCCTTCCTATACTTCTTCCCTCTATCCCTCCTAACTGTTATCCAGCTCCCTGCCTGTTCAGCCTGCACTTCCCCTCTATGCTCCACCCCCAGTATTGACCCATTGAGTGTCTGCTCGGTGAGCAGCTAACTCCGTTCCATGTTGTCGATGCTCCTCAGTATCGCTATCTGAGCACTTAGATCCAGAATTTGGGCTTCCAAGTGCACGATATGCTCACATCTCTCGCAGCAGTATGGATCCTCGAGCGGTAGCTCACGGAATGCATACATTGCTCAAGATGTACACTGCACGGCTCCGGCCAAGATGGACGCCATTCTAAATATGGGGATACAGTCAGTATATATATACAAGTACAAAACACAATTATTTATATATAGGTGTATGGACGGGGATCAATTAGGGATGTGCAAGTGTATCAATTAGATATCGGCGGGGGATCAGTTAAGTATGGACGGGGGATCAATTAAGTATGGACCGGGGACTCAGCTGAGTAGGTCAGGTGGATTAATTAAGTATGGACGGTGTGTCAATTGACTATGGACTGGGGATCAATAAATATGGGCTGGGGAAATAATTAATTGTGGACTGGGGAATCAATCAATTAATTATGGACAGGGGGTTAATTAAATATGGATGGGGAAAAGGCAAATAAATAGGGACTGGGGGATCAGTAAAAGTGGACAGGGGGAATCTATTAAATATGGACAAGGGGGATCAATTGATTATGGGCTGGGGGGGGGGCAATCAGTTAAATGTGGTCGGGGGATCAATTTAATATGGACGGGGGGGTCAATTTAAATGTGGTCAGGGGGATCAGTTAAATATGGACGGGGGGTTATCAGGGGATCAATTTAAATATGGACGGGGGGTGATCAATTAAATATGGTCTGGGGGATCACTAAAGATGGCCTGGGGAGTTGTATTAAATATGGATAGGGGGGAGATCGATCAAATATGGACAGGGGATTAATTTAAATAAGGCCGGGGGGGGGAGCACTTAAATAAAATACAATTACAATACAAATACAGTACAATACACGCTCGGGTTCAGTAGGGCCTCTTATCGCGGCCTCCTGCCCCTCACTCACCTCCTCTAGGGACGCTGCACGCTATCACAGCGCGCTCGCCCCTCCGGTCGCCTCTTACCGGTCCTCCTGGTCACCACCACCTGGCGCCCTCCGCCGGCCGGCGCTGCACGATATCACAGCGCTCTCTTGCGCTCGTTCCTCCGGTCGCCTCCTACCGGTCCTCCCGGTCCACTTGGTCACCTCCGCCTGGATCCCTCGCCAGAGGGCCGCGAGCCGAGTCGGACCACGCCGCACGCCGCTCACCACAGCCACACCACAGCCCACGTGTTCACACCCCGCGCGCGCTCTCACTTCCGGTCACCTCCATGGTAGCGTTTAGATTGACTGGCCGGGCAGATCTGGCATTCTGCAGACTGGAAAAGCTGGGGAACAACCATTATATAAAATATGAAAAAATAGGAAAATATTAGCAATGTTCTGTAATGGTTAATTTTTACATAACACTGGTTCAATTTACTTGATATTAACCCGTTCATGATCTTGTGATTTTCTAGCTTTGCACTTTAGTTTTTTTTCTCCTCTTTTTTCCAGAGCCATAACTTTTATATTTTTTCAATATAACCAAGGGCTTGTTTTTTGCAGGACAAGTTGTACTTTTGAATGACACCATTTTTTTGAAGTGCTACTTTAGTGAAGTAAAAATAATAAATTTAGGATTTTTTATCTTCGTTATTTTTTTATAGACTTTACATTTATCATATTGCGGGCTACAATTAAGATAGAGATGGGAGAGGCAGCATTTTGTTCAGAATTGTACA
The DNA here is from genome assembly GCF_046119375.1 of Phyllobates terribilis. Lineage (NCBI taxonomy): Eukaryota > Metazoa > Chordata > Amphibia > Anura > Dendrobatidae > Phyllobates > Phyllobates terribilis. The sequence continues at coordinate 10,757,153 of NW_027362777.1, forward strand.
GGCTTTAATTCGACATGTCTTAACCAAGTTTGTTATTTTGTTTTCGAGGAGTCAAATTCTAAATTTTGATGGGCGATTTCGGGAAAACTGTGTTTTGTAAAAAAAAAAAATAAAAAAAATGCGTATGTGTTACTTGTGTTATTGGTTACATTCCTTCAGGGATTCAAGTTGGTATTTCTGTAGGATCATATTTTGTTGTGTGATTTTCTAAATACAGTCTCATCCTAGTCATAGGTTTAATGCTAAACTAAAAGAATCAATATTTTAACACCCTTTTAATATACAGTTATCCACTTGTGTTAATATCTGATTTTTGGTTACTTTCAAAATGTCTGCTTTCTTGGATACACAAAGGATGGTGATGGACCAGAAGGTGCAGAAAAATGGCTTTACTTCTTCATTGTCCTAGTCTTTGGAGAGTCCATTAGCCAGCAGCCACCAGTGCTGATCATACTCACAGGTCACATATCCAGTTATATCATCCATCGCCAATCTTGTGCCACCTTCAATCACTTCATGGACTTCACTGTCATTTCTGGATGAAAAAATCCTTGTTTATATTTTTGTTTCACTACATGGAATTAAAGTGTGGTATTGCTTAGTTCCTTTGATGGGTTCTGCTTTTTGTAACCAATGTTTTAACAAACTTTCCTCTTCTTCTTAGTCCTGGTTTGTACAGTACGTGAACTGGATGTTAGGAATATTTTTCTCACTCAGTTGGAAAAGTTGCATGGGTGTTAAAATTTGGTCTGAATGTGGTCTATGGAGGCTAGCTTGAGCTGCTAGACATTTCACCGTGCCTCCTAAACCATCACATACACCTTTTGCCAGGAGCTGAATAGCAAAAAAGTGCCATTCAGCTTTCACTCCAAAATGTTTCTTGTGATGGCATACAATTATAAGGTTTCTCCTATTTTTATACTGTGCAGAAGAGTCATCCGAGGAGTAGTAGACCTTGCTCAAACTTGTTAGGATGTCAGTTTTATCACTGAAATCAAATTTTTTTGGAACAAATGAACAGCTGTTGAATCGTGAAGTAAGCACTCAGACATAAAATACATAAGTGTAGTTCTGATATCTGACTGTAAGCAGAGTCGGCTTATTAGTAATAAGTTATTACTATTCAGCTAAGCAGACAACAGACCGGATGCTGCACTTATCGCACAGGGCGCTGAGGGAGACATTGCACGGACCAGCCCCTGAAACCAGCATCACTGATGGGCGGCAAACAAAGCAGGGGAGAGTAGGGATGTCCCAGTCCCCTCCTTTTCGATGATCTTCGTTTCAGTGTGGAAAGGGAAGTGACAGCAGTTTCCACATTTTTGGGTTCACTGTTAAGCCCACGGCTGTGTGCAAATCCACTACTGATTGTACCTGGGACAAGTTGGTATGCCACTTGGTACTAAAGGTAATATCCTCCAAATACACCGATACATACTTCTGATAAGGCTCTAACACTATGTCCATCAGCCTCTGGAACATGGCCGAGGCTGCATGTAACCCAAAAGGCAAGACGACCTAGTGATAGAGACCCTCCGGCGTTATGAAGGCTGACTCTGTCCGAGGCACCTGCCAGTAACCCGTGGTGAAGTACTGGGCCTGCCCCATTCTCTCAATCAGCTCGTCCACCCAGGACATTGAATAAAGGTCAAATTTCAACACTTTATTACATTTTCAGAAGTCGTTACAAAATCATAACGATCCGTCCAGCTTCAGAACCAGTTACAATGGGGCTAGCCCGCTCCCTCCTGGACTCCTCGATAACTCCTAGCTGGAGCATTTGTTTTTCCTCAGCTGCGATGGCTTGTGTCTGGGCCTCTGTGACAATGTTATGTTGGATCACAGATGTTCGGCCAAGCAGTTCCGAAAATACATCCGTACTCTGCAGCACCAATTTCTCAGTCTCCCGTCGCTTCTGTTTAGAGAGTGTGTCACTTATATTTACCTCTCCCCTGGCCATTGTCGGAGGGTCCCCAGACGATACGACCGGAGTCGCATCCGTAATCATACATTCCCAGTCTTTCCTTGCTTATAGCAAATTTACGTGATATAGCTGTTTGGGTTTTCTCTTCCCAGGTTGATATACTCTCTAATTCATCTCCCCAACCTTTTCCCGGACTTCATATGGCCCTTGCCACTTGGCCATGAGCTTACTTTCTGCTGTGGGCACTAAGACTAATACCTGATCCCCTTGGACATTGACCATGCCAGGGGTGCAACAAAGTGCCATTAGTTGCATAAGGATTAAAAGTGAATTTAGGCTGTGTACCCACGATGTGTTTTTCAAGCGTTTTTGCTGCGGAATTTTCCGCAGCGTAAACGCTTGGGAAACGCATGGTAAGCCTTCTGCCATGGTCCCCTATGCAATTCCACACTTTCAATGCCCATGCTGCGGATTTTTCCGCAGCGTTTATGCTGCTCTCAAAAATCCGCAGCATGTCCATTAATTTTGCGGAAGCGCTGCGTTTTCGCCGCCATTGACTTGCATTAGAACGCGCCAATTCTGCAAGACTGCTTCTGTACATGCTTAATTGGCGCGTTGTAATGTCTGGATGGTACCCGAGTGTGGAGAAGAGAAGACTCTCATCCACACCCATGTACCATAGAAACTGTAAAAAAAAGAATAAAATAAAAAATAAAGATTATATTCACCTACCGACAGCCCCCGGTCTCCTTCCCTGTGCTTGCCAGCAGACTGAAGGACCTGCGCTGACGTCACAGTCATGTGACAGCAGGTCTTTCAGCGCAGTGTCCCGCGATCAGCTGGCAGCCAGGAAGGAGCGCAGCAACACACGCCGGGCCATCGGAAAGTAAGTATCAAGGTTTATTTTTTTATTTTTAACCATTCTCTCAGGTCACACTATATAAATCCATGCTGTTTGCATGGATTTATATAGTGTGACCTAGTTGTCAAGCACTTTCCAAGTGATGCTAAAATCGCTTTGAAAGCACTTGTCAATCCGCATGCGGAAACGCATGTGAATCCACATGTATTACGCTGGAAAAACGCATGTACAATCCGCATGCGTTTTTTCTGCCAGGGAGATGCAGAAATGCTGCAGAAATTTTCTGCTTCATTTCTGCATTGTGGGCACATAGCCTTAATGTAAATGATTAAGTAGCTGAATTTCCATTTTGGGGTAACAAACTCCTTTTGAGAGATTCCTTGCAGTTACTTTGCATGTTGATTTACTTTGTAAGGACACAAGTGCACACATTTCAGATTTTGTCACCTTTTTTCTGTGCAGATTTGTCACAAAACCTAAAGGGTTTCCCGATGCCAGGAAAGTGACTGAGAATCCTGACGTCTCCTGCACATGTTACTTATTTGTGACTTGCAGGTTTGGTGAAGATATAATTCTGCAGGATGTCAATTCTGTCAGCGTTTTTGCTGCAGATTTCACCCACACTGATGAGTGGGGAAAAATCTGCACCTATTTACAGCATTTTCCAGACAAGAGATGGAGAAACCAAAAGCTTAATGTGTGCACACAGCCTAATAGACGTCATTACTAGTGTTGAGCGAGCATGCTCGACACTGCTCGTTACTCGCCCGAGCATCTCACTACTCGGGATGTTCGGCGAGCACCGAGCATTTCCGGGTTACTCGGGCGGGAGCTCGGGTCTCCGCCCTGCATGTTTGGTGCTCTTTACAGAGCCAATGAACATGCAGGGATTGCCAGCCAGTCACTGTAATGCCGCAGCCATGTTGTTTGTGGGCATTACAGTGATTGGCTGGCCGCCCAGCGTCACCTCGAGTATTTAAAACCGGGCGCCGCCATCTTGGACTCAGTCGCCCGGGATCACACAGTCTAGGGAAAGTGCTGCTGATTTAGGGAGAGATATATACTGCGAAATAGTTAGTGTAGGGTCTGTAAAAGCTGCCAGATCAAACAGACCATCCTTCTCAGGACTAATATCCATCCCAGATATCAGGCAGGCAGGCAGGCTGTATAGGAAACGCAGTGGTTATACCAGCAAACGCTGCATTACAGTCCTGTGTGCTCCTGCTGCTCAAATTGCTAGACTTAGCTCCAGGTCTCGGGGGCCAGGAAAAATCCTTTTTTTTTTTTTTTCATCTAAATCCTCTTTTTTTCTCCGCTAGAAGTGGTGGAAGAGGAGATCCCATGTAGCGATGCCCAAATATTTGAACAGCCACGGCCACAGGAAGGCGACGCTGGCGCAATTTGTCACAAGAGGTGGACGATGACGAGACACAATTGCCACGAAGTGAGGAGGAGGATCGTGGTGCGGAAGTGGAAGAGGAGGACGTGGTGGATGATCTAGTAACTGACCCAAGGTGGCAGGAGGACACGCAGAGCGAGGCGAGCAGCACACAGGGGGAGGGAGGCAGAGCACCCCAACAGACAGGAAGAAGCAGTGTGGTGGCTGCACACAGAAGGCGGGCAACCGTTCCCCGTAACACCAACACGAGGGACGTTGCCAGTACAACCGGTAGGTCTTCCAGAGTCTGGAATTTTTTTAAAGACTCTGCTGATAACCCCAAAAAGGCCATTTGTACCACCTGCCATGCCAGTGCCAGCAGGGGTGACAAAAGTACCAGCCTGACCTCCACCAACATGATCAGGCACATGTCAGCAAAGCACCCGACTTTGTGGGGCGAACCCCAGGGTCCACGACCAGTGTCAGCGGGTGTCACCACTGCTTTTTCCGCCGTTGTGCGTGTAAGAGAACCCCCTGTTGTGCGTGCAAGGCAATCCCCTGTCCATACTGCATGCAAAGATTCCCCCTCCTCTCAGTCTTCACTTGTTATGGCAGTTTCTCAAGAAACAGCATCAACGTCCACGTCAGCGTTCAATTGTCCTTATCCCAGACCTTTGAACGAAAGAGCAAATTCGCAGCCAACGCCCCACAGGCCACAGTCCTAAATTCGCACATTTCACGACTGCTTGCGTTGGAAATGCTGCCTTTTAGGCTGGTGGAGACGGAATCCTTCCGCAACCTTGTGGCGGTGGCCGTCCCTCGGTGCTCGGTCCCCAGCCGACACTATTTTGCCCGGTGTGCCATCCCCGCACTACACAAGCATGTGTCCCAAAACATCTGCCGTGCCCTCAACAACGCAATTACTGGGAGAGTCCACCTGACAACGGACACGTGGACAAGAGCTTGTGGCCAGGGACGGTACATCTCTCTGACGGCACACTGGGTAAACATAGTGGAAGCCGGGAACCAGTCGGACCTTGGGACGGAACACATCCTCTCCACATCGAGGATTGCGTGCCCTATGTCAGTCAGAGTTGCCCCCACAGTGTACAGCTCCTGATGATCATCCTCCTCATGTTCACCCTCCATCTCAGATATCACCGCATCAGTTACAAGCTGGAAGCACTGCCGTACTGCCTCCGCCAAGCAGCAACAGGCTGTGCTGAAACTCATAAACTTAGGTGATAAACCTCACAGTTGTGGACAGCTGTGAAAGAGCAGGCAGATCTGTGGCTGAGACCGCTGAACCTACATCCAGGCATGGTCGTGTGTGACAATGGCCGTAACCTGGTGGCGGCTCTGAGGCGAGATCACACACGTACCATGCCTGGGTCATGTGCTTAAGCTCGTGGTTCAGCGGTTTCTTAAATCGTACCCCGAGTTGCCAGATCTGCTCGTCGAAGTACGCCGCCTGTCAGCTCATTTTCAGAAGTCGGCTACAGCTTCCGCCGCCCTTGCTGTGTTTCAACAGCGTTTGCAGCTTCCGTCACACCGACTTGTGTGTGATGTCCCTGACGCGCCCCTGGGCCTGAGTCGCGCAGCGTTGCGCACGCGGGAGCCTACCCGGAGCCGGATCTGATAGGGGTAGTAGTCTCGTGGCGGTGACCCGGTCCGTGCCCAGGGAGTCAGACTAAGTGGCGGTGTATTAGCAGTAGATGTAGGACGACTACGCCACCCGTTGAATGCAGCTATGGAGCTGCCGCTGCAGGGCAGACCGCTGAGGCCGGTGGAAGGATGGTGCAGCGTGGATGGTATAACCCCCAACGGGAGGGGTATGGCCTCAGGGCAGCCGACGTGGATGATGGGGGTAGCAGGAACCACTCAGAGACGATGCGGTGTAGTTCAGGGTCTTTACTGGTGACAAAGATAGACCCTCCCGGAGTACTGGCTAGCGGTCGGGGCCTGGTCAGTCCTTGAGCAGATGGGATCCCCCTTGGCCAGGCGGAGTTGTAGGCCTCCCCAACTAATTGTACTCTTCTGGCTACCTTGCTAGAGGCGGGTAAAGGTAGCCCACGTCCCTGAGTGTACCGTGTGGTGCTCACCCGTATGGCCGGTGACTCGGGGCCTTCTAGTGGCTTCCGCTCCACGACGGCGGTGCTGGTCCCACGCGTGTGACCGTGCCTTCGGGTTTCTTGGCCAGAGGACCTGAAATCCCCTGCCGGTCGGTTTCTGCTGCTGGGTCAGGGTTAGTCCCCACAGCCTCGGACTCCGGGTCCGGTGGTAACTCTTCAATCAGGGCGAGCTCTTCAGCTGCCAGCCCCTGATTCCTTTTAGCACGACTTCCTCAGAGCTCCTGATCTTTCTTTCCTATAGCTGCTTCTCCTCTTCTCTCTCTACTCTTCTCTTCTCTCTAACCCTGCCTCAGCCCCAGTTTTATATAGGGGAAGTTCTTCTCCTCCCAGGACTGGGCAGGAGGTGTGGCATGCATAGGATTCCTGACCAAGAGACCTCCCACCTGCTCTCAGACATAACATTGCTATTACTGTGGAGACCAGACCCCTGGGGTGCCACATCCCTACACGTTGGAACTCTACCCTCCACATGTTGCAAAGGATTTGTGAGCAGAAGAGAGCAGTTGTAGAGTACCAGCTGCAACAAGGCCGTCAATATTCAGGTCAGACTCCACACATAAGACCTCAGGAGTGGACCTGGATGTCTGACATATGTACCATCCTGACAATCTTTGAGGAGTCCACCAAGATGGTGAGTGGCGATGACGCCATCATTAGCGTCAGCATCCCACTTGTCTGTCTTTTGCAACGCACTCTGCAGAGAATTAAAGAGGAGGCATTGCAGCCAGAGTATGATGAGATGGATCAAGAAGCCGTAGCGGGCGATTACACACAGCCCAGCCTCATCTCATCCCAATGTGCATTGGGGGACCATGAGGGAGAGGAGGAGGAGGAAGAAAAACAGGAGCTGGTATCATGTTCTTTAGACTGTAGTACCTGTACAACTGTCATATCATCGGTTTAGCGTGGGTGGCCTGAGGACGGGGAGGAGGAGGAGAGCATGGTCAGTCGTGATCTTGGTGAGCACACGGAAGTCTTGCCCGTTACCAGTCTGGCACGCATGGCTGACTTTATGTTACGCTGCCTTAACCGTGACCCTCGCGTTGTCAAAATGTTGGGTGACAGTCATTACTGGTTGGTGACACTTTTAGACCCCCGCTACAAGGAGAACTTTCACTCTCTTATTCCTGAGGTGGAGAGGTCTACAAAAATGGGGCAGTACCAGAAGGCTCTTGCTGCAGAACTGTTAAAAAAAAAATTCCCATCTGAACACGCTAGCGGCAGAGGTCACAGTTGGTTGCCCAACCAAGGCGTACAGGCGAGCGAGACGCAACTCCAATCCAGCAGAGGCAGGGGAACACTGTCAACGTTCTGGGACAGTTTTCTGAGACCCACCCAATTTACAGGCCCTGAGGCTCAGGGTACTCTCACAAGGAGTGGAAAGTTTCAAAAGATGGTGAGGGGGAGTACCTTGCCGACCGTACCAGCGTCCTCCGTGATTCCTCTGTGCCTTTTAATTATTGGGTATCCAAGCTGGACACTTGGAATGAACTTTCTCTGTATGCCTTGGAGGTCCTGGCCTTCCCTGCCGCTAGCGTGTTATCGGAGCGTGTTTTTAGTGCCGCTGGGGGAATTATAACTGATAAGTGTTAGAACTCTCCTGTTAGGTTTTTTCTAGTTTGCTTGTCACATGACCTTTTTTGCCTATTTAAACCTGCTCCGCCCTTCTGGCCTTGCTGGACTTCATTGTAATTTCAACTCTTTATCTAGCCAGGTGCTTTGTTACCTTACTCCGTCAGTTTAGCTAGGTCTCTTGACCTCTATTTTCTATGTTGTTTTGTTTGTCCTTTTCTGCTACAATTTCTGTTAGGAGGTGTCCATCTTACTCCCAGTCCCTAGTTCTTGTAGGGATCCCTCCCTCACATCTATAGGTCTTCGTACAGACTAGCTGAGGACTTTAGCGGGTCTGATCACAGGATCAGGTTCCTCGCTACAACGTAGCGGGTTAAGCTTAGTTCTATTGTAGGGACAGATCTCCTTTCTTTCCTTAGTGCTTGTAGCAGATCATAACAGTAAGTCCAGCCCAAAAATATCTCTTAAGGAAAGACTTCCCATTTCCATCATGGTGTCGGTTCAGGATTTGGCTCAACGCCTGCAGGGACTCTCTCTGGAGGTGGCCGAGCTCCAACAACACGTGAGTAGCTGTTCTGGAGCACATTTTGTGGAGCCAAAGGTACGTTTGCCTGATTTATATTTTGGTGATCAAGAAGATTTTTTTTCCTTTTAAAAATGCTTGTTTATTATATTTTCGTTTGAGACCCAGATCCTCTGGTGATGAATCACAGCGCATAGGGTTCATAATGTCACTTTTGCGCAAAGAACCTCAGGGATGGGCCTTTTCTCTCCAACCTAGTGATCCATGCTTTAGATCAGTGGATAGTTTTTTTTCTGCTTTGGGTCTGTTGTATGATGATCCTGATCGTGTCTCATCAGCTGAGACTGAATTGAGACGTTTGAGGCAGGGATCAGGTAATGTGGAAAAATATTGTTCTCACTTACGTCGGTGGTCTGCCCAGGTGGGGTGGAACGATTCAGCTTTGAAAAGTTTGTTTCTTGCGGGGCTAGGTGAAAGGGTTAAGGATCTGCTGATTGCTTATCCCACACCTGGAAACTTGCAGGAGGCAATGCAATTAGCTATACGGGTGGACAGGAGACTGCGTGCAAGGGTTAATGAGAGTAAAACCTCTGCCATGTCAGCTCCGAGTCTTGAGAGGGTCTGTACTGACATTGGAGAGCCGATGGAGATTCGGGCGATGGCACCCCGCTCTCAGGAAAAAGACCGTAGGTTTTCTGAAGGTTTGTGCTTTTATTGCGGAAAATCTGATCATTTCATTAAGAACTGTGTGCTTCGTATGAGCAAAGAAAAAAAAAAAGGTCAGTTACGCCCATATAGCCTGTTTAAATACTAAGCGGGTATTCCTATCTGCTACTACCGTTGCTCAGGAAGAATTAATTGAATTTCGGGTATTTGTGGATTGTGGTTCTACTCTGAATGTGATTGATGGGGGCATTCTTGGAAAAACTTAAATTAAAACCCAAACCTTTGTCATCCCCTATTGCTGTGGTTTCCGTCGATGGCTCTCCCTTGAAGAGTGTTACTCACAAGGTCTGTGAATTTCCCCTCACTATTAATGGTGTTCACCAAGAGAATTTGGATTTGGTAGTATTAAATAATTTGCCTTGTCCAGTAGTTTTGGGGTTGCCCTGGTTAAAATTGTACAATCCTGTACTGGATTGGTCTACCAATGAAATTAAGTCCTGGAGCCCTAAGTGTTATGACAAGTGTTGTAACGGACGTATTGCTGCGGTGGAAAAAGGGGAATTACCTGTACCTATTTAGGAATTTTGGAGAGTTTTTTCTGAGGATGAGTCACAAATTTTGCCTCCCCATAGAGACTATGATTGTACCATTGAATTTGTCCATGGAGCGACTCTTCCTAAAAGTCGTTTATTTAATCTTACTATTCCTGAGAGACAGGCTTTGGAGGAATACATACAAACGAGCTTGGCCGCCAGTCACATTAGGCCTTCCAAGTCTCCTGTGACTGTTGGATTTTTTTTTGTTAAAAAAAAAAGGACGGCGGTTTACGTCCTTGTCTGGATTTTCGTGAGATTAATAAAATGACTGTACGCAATCCTTACCCACTGCCATTGATTCCTGATTTGTTTAACCAGTTAGTGGGAGCCAAGTGGTTCTCTAAAATTGATGTCCGGGGGGCATACAATTTGTTGCGCATGAAGGACGGTGATGAATGGAAGACTGCTTTTAACACTCCTGTGGGTCATTTTGAGAATCTGGTTATGCCTTTCGGTCTTACCAATGCACCAGCATTTTTTCAGAATCTTATTAATGACATCCTTAGACCTTTGATCGGCAAAAATTTGGTTGTGTATTTGGATGACATTTTGATTTATTCAACGGATCTGGAGTCTCATTGGCGGAGCGTACGTGAGGTATTACAGTTATTAATTGACAATTCGCTTTTTGCTAAGCTGGAGAAATGTGAGTTCGCTGTACAGAGAATTAGTTTTTTGGGCTACATTATCTCCAGCGAGGGCTTTGAGATGGACCCGGTGAAAGTTCAAGCTGTGCAGGAATGGCCTAGGTCTATTGGTTTGAAATCGATACAGAGGTTTTTGGGTTTCGCCAATTAATACAGAAAATTCATTAAAAATGTTTCTATTATTGTCAAACCACTGACCGATCTCACCAGGAAAGGTGCTAATGCGGTTCAGTGGACTACTGAGGCCATTGAAGCTTTTGTGTTTCTAAAGGAGAGGTTCAGCTCTGCTCCCATCCTTATGCAGCCTGATGTGACTAAGCCGTTTTTGGTTGAGGTTGATGCTTCTTCGGTGGGGGTTGGTGCGGTGTTGTCTCAGAAAAACAAGGATGGAGTACATCCCTGTGCTTTTTTTTCAAAAAAATTTTCTGAGACTGAACTTAATTACGATATTGGTAATCGGGAATTGTTGGCTATTAAACTCGCATTTGAACACTGGCGTCATCTCTTGGAAGGTGCTGAATTTCCCATTCAGGTTTTCACTGATCATAAAAATCTGATCTATCTTGATGCTGCCAAGCGCTTGAATGCCCGTCAGGCTAGGGGGGCACTTTTTTTCTCGCGGTTTAATTTTTCTGTTACTTACATCCCGGGTACCAAGAATGTTAAAGCTGATGCTTTGTCTCGCAGCTCATCTCCCATGGTCGGTGCTGAGGAGGAGGAGAGCATTTTACAAGAAGGTGTTGTGATTGCTGCATTGGACTCCGTTTTGGAAGATGAGATTCTTAAAGCACAGGAGAATGCCCCATCTAACACTCCCCATGGGAGGTTGTTTGTGCCTAGGACCTTTAGGAGAGATTTGTTTGTTGAGTGTCATGAGTCTCGGTTGGCAGGTCATCCAGGAATTTCTGAGACCAAGAGACTTGTGGGTCGCAGTTTTTGGTGGCCTGGATGGCAGAAGGAAGTTATTAAGTGGGTGCGTCAATGTACTGTGTGTGCTAGATCTAAGTCTTCACATGCTCCTGCTGCGGGATTGCTTTGCCCTCTGGAGGTTCCTAGTGCACCTTGGACACATCTGGCTATGGACTTTATTACTGACCTTCCCCCCTCTGAGGGATTCACGGTCATCTGGGTGGTCGTGGACCGTTTTAGCAAGATGTGTCACTTGGTTCCCTTCATCAAACTGCCCTGCGCTAAGACACTCGCTAAGGCCTTTGTCAAGGAGATTGTGAGACTCCATGGCCTTCCTACTGACATTGTTTCTGATAGGGGACCTCAGTTCGTGGCTCGTTTTTGGCGTGCCTTTTGTGACAGGTTGGGAGTTCATTTGTCATCTTCATCTGGATATCATCCTGCATCTAATGGCCAGACAGAAAGGAAGAACCAGGATGTTGAGCAGTTCTTGCATTGTTTTGTGGCAGACAATCAAGAGGGGTGGTCTGAGTTTCTGCCACTTGCTGAATTTGCTCTTCACAACCATACATCCTCTTCTGCTGGGTGTTCGCCTTTTTTTTGTTGTTGTAGGAGACATCCGTCTTTTGGGTCATTCTCCAAATTGGTATCGGCTGTGCCTGAGGAGGAGAGTTTTTCCGGTGATTTGGAAAGAGTTTGGACAGATGTGCGTGGTAATCTGCAGGAAGCTAACAAAAAATCTAAGAGGTACTTTGACAGGAAACGTCAAAAGGTTTTGTTTACGGCTGGTGACATGGTTTGGTTGTCCTCTAAGAATCTGCGGTTGAGGATTCCTTCTAAAAAATTGGGTCCCAAGTTTGTAGTGCCCTTTAAGGTGCTTCAGGTAGTTAACCAATCTGCTGTTAGGTTGGAGATTCCCACCTCCTGGAAGATTAATCCGGTGTTCCATGTTTCTCTATTGAAAAAAGCTGATGTATCTGATAGAGACGCCACTGCCACTGTTCCTCTGGTGGTGGAGGACGGGGAATATGAAATTTCCCGCATCCTTAATTCTAGACGGTATAGAGGGAGTTTGCAGTATCTCATCCCTTGGAAGGGTTTCGGTCCCGAGGATAACTCATGGGTGAGGGCGGATGATGTTTCTGCTTCCAGACTTGTCAGAGCATTTCACAGGAGGTTTCCTGATAAGCCTGGGCCTAGGGGATCCGGAGGATCCTCATAGAAGAGGGGGTACTGTTAGAACTCTCCTGTTGGGTTTTTTCTAGTTTGCTGGTCACATGACCTTTTTTGCCTATTTAAACCTGCTCTGCCCTTCTGGCCTTGCTGGACTTCATTGTAATTTCAACTCTTTATCTAGCCAGGTGCTTTGTTACCTTACTCCGTCAGTTTAGCTAGGTCTCTTGACCTCTATTTTCTATGTTGTTTTGTTTGTCCTTTTCTGCTACAATTTCTGTTAGGAGGTGTCCATCTTACTCCCAGTCCCTAGTTCTTGTAGGGATCCCTCCCTCACATCTATAGGTCTTCATACAGACTAGCTGAGGACTTTAGCAGGTCTGATCACAGGATCAGGTTCCCCGTTACATCGTAGGGATTAAGCTTAGTTCTATTGTAGGGACAGATCTCCTGTCTTTCCTTAGTGCTTGTAGCAGATCATAACAATAAACGCACTCAGCCATGTGAGGATTTTTTTTTTTTTTCAGAACGAGTTGTAGTTTTGAATGATGCAATTAATTTTGCTATAAAACATACATTATAAAAGAGGCAGCCATACTTGCCAATACCTAGTCGCAATACTAATATACTACGGGATGTATCAGCCCTCAGGTGGAGACAGAGCTGGTGCAAAATACTAATGAAATAACCACTCTCACACCTACCATTTTTTTTTTGGACCATAAGACGCACCTAGGTTTTAGAGGAGAAAAAAAAAATTGAAGCAAAAAACGTGTTCATGATGCACTTTTAAGGGGGAGGAGGTCTTCTTCTGACACTGGTATAGGGGTAATGTCCCCCAATTCTGACAATATCCCCCATCCTGGTATGTATGCATGGCACCCCTAATCCCTATCCTGGTGTGCATGGCACCCCTAATCCCTTTCCTGGTGTGCATGGCACCCCTAATCCCTTTCCTGGTGTGCATGGCACCCCTAATCCCTGTCCTGGTATGCATGGCACCCCTCATTCCTGTCTTGGTATGCATGGCACCCCTCATCCCTGTCCTGGTATGCATGGCACCCATCATCCCTGTCCTGGTATGCATGGCACCCCTCATCCCTGTCCTGGTATGCATGGCACCCCTCATCCCTTTCCTGGTATGCATGGCAACCCTCATCCCTGTCCTGGTATGCATGGCACCCCTCATCCCTGTCCTGGTATGCATGGCACCCCTCATCCCTGTCCTGGTATGCATGGCACCCCTCATCCCTGTCCTGGTATGCATGGCACCCCTCATCCCCGTCCTGGTATGCATGGCACCCCTCATCCCTGTCCTGGTATGCATGGCACCCCTCATCCCTGTCCTGGTATGCATGGCACCCCTCATCCCTGTCCTGGTATGCATGGCACAGCAATCCCCATCCTGGTATGCATGGCACAGCAGTCCCCATCCTGGTATGACCCCCTCATCTTTATCCTGTTACATATGCCCCCATCATCTTTATCCTGGTATGTATGGCCCGCTCATCTTTATTCTGGTTTGTATGGCCCCCTCATCTTTATCCTGGTTTGTATGGCCCCCTCATCCTTATCCTAGTATGCATGGTCCCCGTAATCCCCATCATGCTGCACATATAAAAAAATAAATATATAAACACTCCTACTCACCTTTCTTCTCTCCTCCAGCGCTGACGCCTGTCTGCCCGCACTGATCTCCCCATGTGAGCCGCGCATGGCGTCACTGCCATGCGCGGCTCACAAGGAGAGATCAGCTGTCGGAAGTTACTGCTCCCCGCGCCGGGACTGTGTGCGCGGGGATCAGTGACTTCATGCTCCTTCATAGCCGGCACACAGCTTAGCCGCGCTGCGGCTCCTGCTGCTGCCGGGTTATCTCGTGTGCCCGCTTATTAAAGGGAATGAATATTCACCCCCTCCCCACGCCCATGGGCATGGAGAGAGGTTAAATATTCATGCCCTTAACAGCGGTCACAGGCGATTCCGGCAGCAGCTGCGGCTACACTGTGTGCTGCTATTAAGGAGCATGAATATTCAGTGTTCCCCATGGGCGTGGGGAGCAGTGAATATTCATTTTCTTTAGCAGCGGGGACAGCGTAGGCTGCTGCCTCCTGTGCCCCGCTCCTCCACCGCTACAGCTCCCCACAGCACAGTATATATACTCACCCCTCCCCAACATTCGGACTATAAGATGCACCCCCCATTTTCCTCCAAAATTTTGGAGGAAAAAAATGCGTCTTATGTAGCACCCTGAGGATTCGGCTGCTACAGGAGTATTACACCTCAAGCCAGAGGTGTGGTATTCCACTCCCGGGTAAGGATGGAGTGTGGAACTGAGCTCAGTAGGCTGCATGCACTACATACATCCCATTTCCGGGGGACAGATCAATGGTACTCCCACTAGAGAAATGTGCAGGTACGACAGTGTCTGTCCCTGGCTGGAGTGGGAGGGGGGTGGAACATCCCAGTAGTGTAGGGGCAGATAGGGGGAGCAGTCTGGGTAATGCTAGGAGCTCATTGGGTGCTGGTCACCTGAGCTCACACATAGAGGGAGTATATAAGGTGGGAACCATCTTAGATCAGGGTCAGACAGGCAGACAGCTACCAGTCAGTCTTTGTAGAGGAAGAGAGCAGAGGAGAAGAGCAGCTCCAAGGCCAAGAGAGAGAGAGAGGAGAAAGAAGGACCCAGAGGGGGAGAAGAGGGAACCCCAAGAGCCCAAATACAACCAGAAGGGTGAAGGGTTGGCACAAGGGTACCGGATCCCAAGCTGGTGGAGGGCACTAATCCTCAGCCAGAGACCGGAGGTCGTGGGCAGGATCTGCCACGACCCCCCCACTAAATCCACCCGGAAGGCAAACCAAGCATAGGGTCAGGGAACCCAGAGACAAGGGTTTTACCAACAAGAGGCCCGAGGGAGCCGGACATAGGTGGATCCCTGGTGGGGAAGGCCAGAGAGAAGGAACGTCAGAAAGGGAGCTCAGGATCACGCTCCAGAACTACTTGGGGGTTGGCCGAGTCCAGGACCTGGTGGACGCAGCACGGCTCGGGCGGTCACTCAAGGCCGGAGTGACCAACACAAAAGCAGTAAGTAAAAACCCTGAACTGCACAGCCCGACTCTGAGTCTCATTACCATCCTCACTGCACCTCCACAACCACCATCCTCTGCAACTGACCCCCTGAGGCTATACCCCTCCCGTTGGGGGTTATACTACCAGAGCTGCACAAACACCACCAGCCTCAGCGGAGCCTGCTGCAGCGGCGGCCGTATTGACCGCAAATCAACGGGTGGCGTAGTCGACACTAAAGAACATCCAGCAACATCTGTAGGACTGCCACACACTGAGCTTGACACCCTGGGCACGGACCGGGTCACCGCCACTCGGAGACTACAACCCCCATCTGATCCGGCTCCGGGTATCCCCCAAACAACACTGGCCCAGGGGGCGCGTCAACTTTGGCGTAGTCGGCAGGATAACGTGCCCGCAACAACCGGGTACTGCGTGCCTGAAGAAAAGTTCACCGTTACCTCAAAAAGAAGTCTCCCGCCGGTTCCGGAGGGTCCCCGCCAACGGACCCCATCACAGGTCGATTCCCGCCGGTTGTCCGCCATTTGCAGCTTTTTCCCGCCATCCATGGAGTTTCCCGCCACTGGGAGACGATTCCCGCCATTTCCAAAGATTTCCCGCCTTGGAAGAGCGGACGCCATTATGGGCGTGCCAGAGGGTGGCAAAAGGCCACCTCCCATCGTGGGCCAGGTCGAAGAATGGCGCCAAAAGCGGAAACCGCGCCCACCAACAGAGACTGTGATGCTGGAAGTGTCCATCAGCGTGAGAGAACTGCCCCTGGAACTGAAGTTGCCCCGGAACCACCCTCAATGTGGGCGGAGACAGAACAAAAGAAAGAAGATGGGTGCAGCCTGGAGAAGTCTGGAGAGAGCGCACCCGGAGACAAGAAGTCTGGAGAGGAGTCCAGAGAGAACACACCCGGAGATGGAAGGAGAGACAGGCAGCACCGACCCAGTGGTCAGGAGCCTGCTGCAAGCAACAAGCCCACTAGGCTTAGTGGAGGTCCTGGCACAGCTCCCCCGAGACCGGGAGTGTGCACAGACCGCGCTGGAGGGCCTCGCACGGAGGATGACCCGGGTGCAGCGGGAGACGTTGGCGGAGTGGAGCCGAGAGATGGCCCAGCAGACCGAAACCCGTCAGCGGAGCACACCACCCGAGACGAGGAGACAGACCGCCTCTGAGGATGGTGCAGGAGGACTCAAGGCCGGAGACGGCGCCGAGAAGGGAGCTGAACGGACGGAGGCAGGTAAAGGGGACGTCTCTACCCCGAGCCGGGAAACCGCGTGCCTGCCCCAGCTCCCCGTCGCAGAGCCCGAAGTTCCCCCTGCCGTGCCCGACGCTGCATCGTCACCGCCGCAGACTAGGCCTCAATCGGAAACCGCGGCCGCGACCCCTGTGACGTCACGCGCTTCGACCCTGAGCGCGGCAAAGCAGGAAATACCATCGGCCTGGTCGCAAGGCCTAGTACACCCGGGCGCCGCAATTCCAACAGCGCCCCCTACCTCCGCGGAGCCACCGGCCTGGTCGCAGGGCCGAGTAACCACGGGCGCCGCCGTTCTTACGGTGCCCTTTTCCTTTAGGGTGCCCCAAGCCTGGTCGCAAGGCCTGGTCAATCTGGGCGCCGCTACCACCACAGCGCCCATAACATCTAAAGTACCGCACCTGGGTGAAGACCTGTTCGCCCAGCATACGTGCCCGGATGGGCAGCCCCTCATATGGCCCCAGGAGTACTATGAATTGGAACTCCAAAGGGCGAGGCCCCTGTGTGAGCCCCTGATTCCGGCTCCGAAGCCCGCTAGGAGGACCCAGCCCCCGCTAGAGGAGGCACAGTTTGAGTGGGACCCCACCTCATGGGGTTCACTCAGGAGACTCGGGCGGCCGCAGAGGAGCGTGCAGAGTGCTGCCGGCAGCAGCTCGAGGTCTTCGAGAGGGAGCGGAGAGAGAGGCGGGTCCGGGAACAGCAAACGCAGATAAGGAGCGCGGAGCAGAAGAGCCGGACCAGGAGAGATCCCCGTGCAGCGCATGGTCCCCGTACCACCGGGACTGTGATAAAATTCAATATGCAGCACGGATGGGGCTTTATAAGAGACCACCACACCCCCGGCGACGTCTTTGTCACCCGCAGAGACGTAGAAAGCCATCTGCCGGAGGGACACAGAGGTCGTGACCTGTACGTAGGGGACGAGGTCACGTTCACCCGGCACAAGTGTGCCAAAGGACCCTACGCCCTCAATGTGCATCGCCTGACGGAGGAGGAGCCGCGGTGTGAGGAGGAGCAAGAGGACCCGGACGGGTCTGAAGAATCTAAAGAAGGAGCAGGAGGACGCCGTCGTTGAAGTACGGTAGAGAGAGACTGTAAATAGTTACCCGTCGGGGTACCAGAACTGTTGCTGAGTTACATATGTTCCCCGTTGGGACAAAGAGTGAACTTAAACCCGTGTGTCCCCTATCCCTTAACAGCCATCCCTTTTTCCCACTGGCCGAGGACTGAGAGCGGCCATATCCCCTTGTATATAGTTGCGCCTCCTAAGGCGCCCCCTACTGGTTTTATAGGAAACCGTGTTTCTAAAAGAGACTGTCGCACTTTACCCGGTCACAAGTTGCACCGTGGCCGGAGGAACAAGAATGTTTCTAATGAGAAGTTTTATATGAAAAGTTTTATGATATATATATATGATGTTTTATATGTTATGTTGTTATGAAAAAAAAAAAAAAAATTGTATGTTTTGAAGTTTTATTCTCTTACAGCCCGAGGACGTGCTGTGATTTACCAGGGGGGAATGTAGCACCCTGAGGATTCGGCTGCTACAGGAGTATTACACCTCAAGCCAGAGGTGTGGTATTCCACTCCCGGGTAAGGATGGAGTGTGGAACTGAGCTCAGTAGGCTGCATGCACTACATACATCCCATTTCCGGGGGACAGATCAATGGTACTCCCACTAGAGAAATGTGCAGGTACGACAGTGTCTGTCCCTGGCTGGAGTGGGAGGGGGGTGGAACATCCCAGTAGTGTAGGGGCAGATAGGGGGAGCAGTCTGGGTAATGCTAGGAGCTCATTGGGTGCTGGTCACCTGAGCTCACACATAGAGGGAGTATATAAGGTGGGAACCATCTTAGATCAGGGTCAGACAGGCAGACAGCTACCAGTCAGTCTTTGTAGAGGAAGAGAGCAGAGGAGAAGAGCAGCTCCAAGGCCAAGAGAGAGAGAGAGGAGAAAGAAGGACCCAGAGGGGGAGAAGAGGGAACCCCAAGAGCCCAAATACAACCAGAAGGGTGAAGGGTTGGCACAAGGGTACCGGATCCCAAGCTGGTGGAGGGCACTAATCCTCAGCCAGAGACCGGAGGTCATGGGCAGGATCTGCCACGACCCCCCCACTAAATCCACCCGGAAGGCAAACCAAGCATAGGGTCAGGGAACCCAGAGACAAGGGTTTTACCAACAAGAGGCCCGAGGGAGCCGGACATAGGTGGATCCCTGGTGGGGAAGGCCAGAGAGAAGGAACGTCAGAAAGGGAGCTCAGGATCACGCTCCAGAATTACTTGGGGGTTGGCCGAGTCCAGGACCTGGTGGACGCAGCACGGCTCGGGCGGTCACTCAAGGCCGGAGTGACCAACACAAAAGCAGTAAGTAAAAACCCTGAACTGCACAGCCCGACTCTGAGTCTCATTACCATCCTCACTGCACCTCCACAACCACCATCCTCTGCAACTGACCCCCTGAGGCTATACCCCTCCCGTTGGGGGTTATACTACCAGAGCTGCACAAACACCACCAGCCTCAGCGGACCCTGCTGCAGCGGCGGCCGTATTGACCGCAAATCAACGGGTGGCGTAGTCGACACTAAAGAACATCCAGCAACATCTGTAGGACTGCCACACACTGAGCTTGACACCCTGGGCACGGACCGGGTCACCGCCACTCGGAGACTACAACCCCCATCTGATCCGGCTCCGGGTATCCCCCAAACAACACTGGCCCAGGGGGCGCGTCATCTTATAGTCTGAAAAATATGGTACTATTCATGTAGGGGATTAGAAATGCACAGGATAAGGCTTGTATAGGGCGCCAGTCACACAGATACATGTAGTGCAACATGCCAACTTGCTGCCTATTAGTGATGCCAAAGCTATTACAGAATTTCCCCAAAAATAAGCCCTAGCATGATTTTACAGGATTTTTGGAGGATGCTTGATATATAGGCCCTACTCCAAAAATAAACCTTAGTTAGTCAGGGCTGGCGTTAGGAGAGGGGAGCAACTGGGCAATTTATCAGGGCCCCTACTCTCTTTGGGGCTCCCTAAGCATTTCTATTCCAAGGCTGCTTAAGGACCTTTGGTGACATCATAGTCATGTGACCATAATGTCAGCAAAGGTTCTTGAACTGTGGGAGCCTAGAGTAACTGAAGAGTAGATAGACTGGTATGTAGGGGGGGAGACTGGACAATTTCTCTAGGTTCCCACTCTGAGGCCCTCAGCGTTTCTATTCCAAGGTTCAGACTACTTAAGGACCTTTGGAGAAATCACTGTCCTATGACCCTGATGTCACCAAAGGTCTTTTAACAGAGGAAGTCTAGAGGAGCGGAGACAGGCTGGTATGTATGTGCAGTGTGTGTGTCTGTGTATATTCTTGTGTATGTGCAATGTGTGTGATATGACATGATTATTATATAAGGATAAATGAAGACATTCCCTGAAAATAAGCCCTAACCCATCTTTTTGAGCAAAAAATGATATAAGACCTTGTCTTATTTTCTGTAAAAGATGCTAGATCAGGCGGTCTGCCGAGCACTATATATGTGCACCCTACAAGAACAGACACATGGTTTCCACCAACACTACAAAAGCCTGGCTGCATCCTGCAAGGATGGAAAATTATGTAAGGTATTAGTTAATATTTTGACCAAAATATGTAAGCCTGCACCTACGTCAGGGGTCCTCATTGTCTTTCCAGCGAAAAGACAATATAACGTATTGGAAAACCAGATTTAACGCTGGCAGTAAAATGTTTTACCTCACAGAAAGAATAAGGCTGTGTGCCCACAATGTGTTTTTCAAGCATTTATGCTGCGGAATTTCCGCAGTATAAACGCTTCAAAAACGCTTGGTAATCCGCCCCCCATGGTCCCCAATGACAAGACGCACTTTCAATGCCCATGCTGCGGTTTTTTCCGCAGCGTTTATGCTGCGCTCAAAAATCTGCAGCATGTCCATTAATTTTGCGGAAGCGCGGCGTAATCGCCGCTATTGACTTGCATTGAGACGCATATAATCCGTGTCAGTACATTTGTACTCACGGATTATATGCGTTTCTATGTGCGGGTGGTACCCAGGTCTGGAGTAGAGTAGACTCTCAACCAGACCTGGGTACCATAGAAACTGTAAAAAATAGAATTTAAAATAAAAAATAAAGTTTATACTCACCTTCCGATGTCTTCCCGGTGTTTTGTCTGCTACGTCCAGTGACTTGCAATGTTCGCGTGGTTGTGAAGGACCTGCCATGACGTCACTGAGTCATGTGACCCATCACATGGCTCAATGACGTCACCGCAGGTCCTTCACACCACCGCGAGCAGTGCAAGACACTGGACGGAGCAGACAAAACACCGGGAAGACATCGGAAGGAAAGTATAAACTTTATTTTTTTTTATTTTTCACCATTCTTATTCTCTTTTTTAACTAACTTGGTCACACTAGTATAAATCCATGCCCGTTGCAACAAGGTGGACAAGTTGTCAAGCACTTTTCCAAGTGATGCTAAAATCGCTTGGAAAAGTACTTGATAACCCGCATGCAGAAATGCGCATGCAAAGATGCTTCACAAACGCTTCTACCTGGCGGGAAAAACGCATGTAAAATCCGCATGCGTTTTTCCTGCCAGGGAGAAGCGTAAAAAATATGCAGCATTTCTGCATCGTGGGCACATAGCCTCAGCCTCGATCCCATGCTGTCCTGTCTGTATACTTGCTTTTGCTTCATTCTCTGCCCAGGAGCTGTGGTTCCTGCACAGTCAGACAGCCATTACACAGTATACGATTATCTCCACACATTATATTTTTACACATCCAATTGTGGAACTTATTAATCCAATGTATGTTGATTAAAATGTACTTTAATATGACAACCCCTTTTGAACTTGGAGGGACCCTTTACTGCCGTGCAGCAATCATAAATGCCCAAAGGCAAAACCCTCTTGGGGAGGGGAGAATAAGTGAACATGTTTGTTGGTAATGCCTCAGTGTTGTTGGACACGTGCACTTATTGGCACTTGCAGTAATCGTTGTTTATGGCTACTTGTAGCATCTGCACAGTGGAAACCTACCTTACTTAAAGGGGTTGTCCGTACTTGGCCAGTGCCAGTCTCTTGAATGAAATTGGAAAACCCTATACTTACCTCCCACACCAGTGCCGTTCCAGCAGTGTTGGCGCCAGGTCTCTCGGTGCTCACGTGACAATATGAAATCTGCAGCCAATTGGGGGGTGTGATCGTCCACTCTGATGAAATAATAAAGGCAACAGCCGGCGACATAGTGTCATGTGAGTGCCAGGAGACCCGATGCCTAATATTGCTGAAAAGGCGCCAGTGCAGGAGATGAGTATAAGCCTCTCTTATTTAACATGGAGAACTCAGGCATTTAGGATGGGGTTGTCCAAGTAGAACTCTTGTGTATATTATTTAGCCAAAATTAAAATGTACCAAATATCCACATGTGCAAATACCGTATATAAAGCCTTTTACTCCAAATTCCGTTATTTCTCCTCTGATCTCATCAGTGGCCGTTCATTCAAAGCCACAAAGTGTTTGTCTATCCTGATATCTTGTGGAACAGCCTGGCCTCACATGGGTTCTCCTCCCTCTTATCTCGGACCCTCAGTATTGACACCCTCACTTTTTTCATGCCCCTACATCTTTATATTTAATGCGGAAAGACTACCAGGAAATGTAGTTTCTGATCACTTGAGTCTTTTCTAATGTGATCGGTTTCATTATACCCTTATACCATCCACAGCAGTATACGAAAAGGAGTGTAGGTGTGAGTTGTGCAGAGGTAGTGGCTGCACCCAGGCACTGATGCGGAAATCCCAGCTCCCCTCTGCCCATTACCGTTCACCAGTTTTATATGTGATGCATGGTGGTTCAGCAGACAGATTCTAGGGCAAAATAACTACTAAATAATGTCATGTTATAATGACAGATCTGTCACAAGCAGTTTTTCAAGTTGTAGAGCAATAACCTGAATCTCCCCAGTTGTTCTTTCATAACCATGTTCACCAGCATTCATAACCATAGTCACCAGCATTCATAACCATATTCACCAGCATTCATAACCATATTCACCAGCATTCATAACCATAGTCACCAGCATTCATAACCATATTCACCAGCATTCATAACCATAGTCACCAGCATTCATAACCATATTCACCAGCATTCATAACCATAGTCACCAGCATTCATAACCATATTCACCAGCATTCATAACCATATTCACCAGCATTCATAACCATAGTCACCAGCATTCATAACCATATTCACCAGCATTCATAACCATAGTCACCAGCATTCATAACCATAGTCACCAGCATTCATAACCATATTCACCAGCATTCATAACCATAGTCACCAGCATTCATAACCATAGTCACCAGCATTCATAACCATATTCACCAGCATTCATAACCATAGTCACCAGCATTCATAACCATAGTCACCAGCATTCATAACCATATTCACCAGCATTCATAACCATAGTCACCAGCATTGGCTGCAATTTCATGAAACCTCATTGTGCGCTAAGGGGATAATATATCATCTAGACATATTCAGAGATAAAGCTAAAATACAACACCAATAGCACAGTAATAATGGCGATCATTTATTGAAAGCAATGTAATATATAGAATTTTTTTATTTTTCCATGTATAATGTAGCCAGCAAGGGTGAGTCTATTTTAGCTTTTAATAATTATTTGCTAAAATAAAGTGGCTGACATTACAAATTATTGCCTAAATGGGCACAAAGCTGCCAGTCAGCGAGCAACACTGACCATAGCACTGGATAGGGGAAAGCTGTGGACCCCGTATAGCCAGGTTGACAATCGCACCAAGGACGGCTGTAGATGCCGCAGTTGTGTCCTGTAATTCATGCGTCACATCTCCCAACAAGGATTCCAGAGTTTGGATTTTATGACTTCACTTCTGAATCCACCTGGGGAACGTGGCACAGGGGCCTCATTGCTGCTTATGCTCCATCCCAGTTGGCACAGAGCAGACTGCCAGTGGTCACGTTGGCAGTGGAGCAGCAGCTTTCAGCCCTCTGTAAGTAGGTCAGATACATTGTGTGACTGCTTTGCCGCAGATCAGCACATATAGAGATGGAGGTAATAGGAAGATGTGGAAGAATGTTCTTCAGATTGGCAGGCCAGCCATGCTTGTTACTGATGACATGAAACATGATGATGTTGGCATTTTGAGTGCAGGTAGTAGGAGCTGATGGTACAGAAATAAATGAACTCCAGTAGATAGTCTTGCGTCAAGATACAGGAGGATTAGATGGTATGACGGTATTATGCTGTTTCTCCGCTTAGTGGTAAGTTGTGCTCCATGCTGGACCCACAAACGGGAAACTCGTGAAAATCCTCTGTTCTCTAGCAGGAATTGTCTCGTTCACGCCATCACTGCGCGGTGCTGGGATCTGCTGTCTCATGGTGACATACGGGTTCCTTCCTATAATAACTGGAGATGGCGCTTTTCCTGTCCTTATGTCTTTCCAGTTTATATTTGAAAAGAAGGGGTGCGTTCTGATTTTTCCATTAACCCCTAGCCGGACATAATGGTCTTTGCAGAGTAGTTTGGACATAATGTCCATAGCATCGTGGTCAGTGAGGTTTTCATATGATGGTTCTTCGTACAAGACATTATTCACAATCTCTTCAGTGGTGTCTCCTGGAAATGGTGAGTCTTGGAAAATCATGTCGTACAATATGACTTCAAAGGCGAACCAGTCCACACGTTCACCATAAGCGTCTCCCATGATCATTTCTGGGGCGCCATACCCAGGTGTTCCACTGAAATCTCTGGCATTAAATCTCTTATCAAACTCGTATAGAGATAGTCCAAAATCAGTAATCTTTATGTGGCCGTCACCAGTCAGCAGGATGTTATCCGGTTTTAAGTCCCGGTGAATGATGTCATTGCTGTGCAGGAATTGTAGGCCACAAACGATTTCTGCTCCTATAAATGTTACAGGTTCCTTCAGGGGAATGGTACTGTATATATAGTGAAGCAGATCCCCTCCACTGGCCAGCTCGGTGACAAAATACGCATGGTTTTCCGTATGAAACGCGGCATGGCAATGGGTTAGGAATCTGCTGTTGTGGCTAAGCTTCAGGACATGGTGTTCTACAAGGCATTCAGGGAAGGAGATTAGGCTTTCTTTCTTAATGATTTTAAGGGCCACACTTTCTTTCCTTATTTTATCAGTGGCCAGCATAACCTTCCCATAACTCCCTTGTCCAAGTATGCCATGGCAGATAAACTTATCCCTGGTGAGAGGGACAGTGGTCTTTATTTTTTTGCTACTGGGGCCACTACATTCACCTGAGATGTCATCTTGACTGGTGGCTGGATCTTCCTGATGTTTCCTTTTTCTCCCAGTTCTCTTCTCTTCTGCTGCACTTTCATTACCTTTCAGGTTAATGATCCTGGTTGGACCCAAAGTACTCAGTTTTTTTAGATTATCAGCTCGATTTGTGATGTATCCCACAAGCTTTTCACATCTGTTTTGTACAGTATCTAGGAAGGAAATATTCTGGGTTCCCTCATTGACAGGTAATACCTGACCAACCTGCCCAGATTTCTTGGAATCCATCTTCCTTATCTTTGCTGGAGGTTCCTGGTTATTTCCAGTGTCTTCTCCATCTGGTGTTTCTTTCCTTTTTCTCTTTCTATTCCCTGTAAAGTCCATGTTGCATCAGGCAACAACAGGGCAATTATCCAAAAACGTATGTAAAATTATCAGAGAATGCAATCCACACGTATATTGTAGTCAAAGCCAACTACAACTAAAGCTCAATGGCTGCAGTCAGTTGTTTATGGAACTTTGTGGAATGTGATGTCACTGTGCCGGTGATGTCACACTCACTGTGATGTCAGCAGATGCATGCGAGTGTTCCATCTCTGCTGAACGTGAAAGTCTCGGAAGGGGGGGGCTTAGTCACCATTGACTATAATGGAGTCTGTTGAGTGGGTAGTATTTAGTGACCTGAAGCTGGAAATCAGTGGGATAAATGACATCAGGATTCAGGAATAAGTTACAGTAGTTTTATATTTGTTTTAATTTATTTTATACAAAAAAAGAGCATGGACCGCACCTCCAAAAAAATCATACATTGATCTAATGCCTCTCAGCAAAAATATACATAACTGAACATGAGGTTCTTAGTTTAACATTCTGATCAGACTGTATGAAGCCCACTGCCACGTCACGGCAAACCTCGTAGTGGGTCCTAACATTTCCTGCCTAAAAGGCGCGGCGCCATGTGCCAACCACCGCTACAGTGAGAATGCACCAGCAGGGCGGGCGGCCTGGTGCCTCACAGCATCCATGCTTCAAGACCGAGTCCCCATGACTCCAGGCCGCGGCGCCCCACAAGCACAAAACCACAGCAACAATGGCTGACACACTCCACCAACACCACATGAAAGGAGCATTGTGACTCACCTTCCTCAAGCTCTCAAGTGAGAGCAAAATAGGCTAGACCCTCTTTGCAGACTCCTGCTAATTAAAATTGCCTGTGCCAAATGGGATGAGTGCTGGTCCAAGAAAGGGAAAAGAATAAGCTGGTTCATTGACATGGCAGTGGGCTTCACACAGTCTGATCAGAATGTTAAGCTAAGAACCTCATGTTCAGTAATATGTATTTTTGCTGAGAGGCATTAGATCAAATGTATGATTTTTGGAGGTGCGGTCCATGCTCTTTTTTTTTTTGTATTTATTTTATGTTACATTATTTTGTGTAGGGCTGTGATGATATACATTTTTCAGTTCTTTTGTGTCAAATTTAAAGGAAAGTGTGTTAACCACTTCCTGACTGCCCACTGCACATAAACGTCCGCGCTTGCTGGGCTCTGTGCATCGCAGATGTTTATGAACGGTCGGTGGTCTTGTAGCGCTCAGGGCCCCCAGGGTCCTGCACCCTGCGATTCCTGTGCAGAGCGATAGCTCTAACAGGTGACATCCTCGAGACTGGATTGGATCAGGTTCCAATAAAGTTAACCCTTTGCTTTCTTCTACAACCCCTGGCAAAAATGATGGAATCACCGGGCTCGGATGATGTTCATTCAGTTGTTTAATGTTGTTGAAAAAAAGCAGATCACAGACATGGCACAAAACTAAAGTCATTTCAAATGGCAACTTTACGGCTTTAAGAAACAGTAAAAGAAATCAAGATTAAAAATGTGGTTCTCAGTAAGGGTAATTTTTTTCAGACCAAGCAGAGGGAAAAAATTATGGAATCACTTAATTCTGAGGAAAAAATTATGGAATCACCCTGTAAGTTTTGGAAATTAAAATTAACACCTGCATCAAATTAGATCTGCTTTTTTAGTCTGCATCTAAAAAGGAGTGATCATACCTTGGAGAGCTGTTGCACTCAGTGGACTGACATGAATCATGGCTCCAACACGAGAGATGTCAATTGAAACAAAGGAGATGATTATCATACTTTTAAAAGAAGGTAAAAATCATCACGCAATGTTGCAAAAGATGTTGGTTGTTCACAGTCAGCTGTGTCTAAAATCTGGACCAAATACAAACATGGGAAGGTTGTTAAAGGCAAACATACTGGTAGACCAAGGAAGACATCAAAGCGTCAAGACCGGAAACTTAAAGCAATATGTCTCCAAAACAGGAAATGCACAACAAAACAAATGAGGAACGAATAGGAGGAAACTGGAGTCAATGTCTGTGACTGAACTGTAAGAAACCGCCTAAAGGAAATGAGATTTACATACAGAAAAGCTAAACATAAGCCATCATTAACACCTAAACAGAAAAAAACAAGGTTACAATGGGCTAAGGAAAAGCAATCGTGGACTGTGGATGACTGGATGAAAGTCATATTCAGTGATGAATCGCGAATCTGCATTGGGCAAGGTGATGATGCTGGAACTTTTGTTTGGTGCCGTTCTAATGAGATTTATAAAGATGACTGCATGAAGAGAACATGCAAATTTTCACAGTCATTGATGATATGGGGCTGCATGTCAGGTAAAGGCACTGGGGAAATGGCTGTCATTACATCTTTAATAAATGCCCAAGTTTACATTGATAGTTTGGTCAGTTTTCTTATCCCATCAATTGAAAGGATGTTTGTGGATGATAACATAATTTTTCAAGATGATTATGCATCCTGCCATACAGCAAAAACTGTGAAAACATTCCTTGAAAAGAAGACACATAAGGTCAATGTCATGGCCTGCAAATAGTCCGGATCTCAATCCAATTGAAAATCTTTGGAAGTTGAAGAAAATGGTCCATGACAGGGCTCCAACCTGCAAAGCTGATCTGGCAACAGCAATCAGAGAAAATTGGAGCCAGATTGATAAAGAGTACTGTTTGTCACTCATTAAGTCCATGCCTCAGAGACTGCTTTAAAGCCAGAGGTGGTGCAACAAAATACTAGTGATGTATTGGAGTGTTCTTTTGTGTGTTTGTTTTTCATGATTCCATATTTTTTTCCTCAGAATTGAGTGATACCATAATTTTTTCCCTCTGCTTGGTCTGAAAAAAATTACCCTGACTGAGTGCCACATTTTTTATCTTAATTTCTTTTTGTGTTTCTTAAAGCCCTAAAGTTGCCATTTGGAATGACTGACTTTAGTTTTGTGCCATGTCTGTGATCTGATTTTTTTCAACAGCATTAAACAACTGAATGAACATCCTCCGAGCCTGGTGATTCCATAATTTTTGCCAGGGGTTATAGATGCTGTGATCCATAGCGATCACGGCACATAGAAGAGAGGGAGAGGCAGTTGTGCACTCACCTTTGACGGCCTCCGAGATAAGGTCTGACGTGGTCATGGCAGCCGGAGATCACATGATGACCTCCGAGGCTGCCAGGTACGGTGGCCTGTTAGCCATCAACTGAGTCTAACAGGAGATCTACCAGTGTAAAACTGACATCCGGTCTCATGCAATGCAATACATGTGTATTGCATTGCATGAGACCTGTGATGATAAAAATATTCCCATAGCGGGACTAAGTGAGAAAGTTAAAAACAGAAAGTTTAAAAATTGGGTCACTTGAGGGGGATTCAGCTCTTCTAGTGCTTAAGGGCTCTGTATACGTAGTCCGCAAACTATTCTACAATAATTTGTTCTCCAAAAGCGAAATAGTGCTCCGTCCCTCCCGGGTGTCGCCGTGTGCCTAAGCAGTACTGTAAAGCCACTTATGGGATATTGCCACGTTCAGCAGAAATTGTGTGATACATTTCGGCACCATTTTTACCCATTGCCTTGTGTGAAAATGTAAAATCTGAGGCTAAAACTAATTTTTTTTGTGATAAAAATATAATTATTTTTTTCTTCGCTGCCCAATGGTATAAATTTCTGAGAGTCATATATGGTGTCAGTTTGATCACTGCATCCGTAGAGGAATTCATTGAGAGGTGTAGTTTGTAAAATGGGGTCACTTATGGGGGTTTCCTGCTGCTTTAGGACCTCAGTCTCTCCCAGTGGGTCATGGCACCTGCAAACCACAACAGTAAAATCTGCACTATAATATGACAATTTTTCCCTTCTGAGCTTTGCACTGTGCCTGAAAAGTAGGCTTCCAGTATCCATTGTTTCAGATGCTGCACATCTCGTATCTTGATGGTCTGGTGTGGTATATGGGGTACAAAGATAGTGGGGCCATTCTTCATCAATGGAAACCTCAGTGCCACTGGATATCTGAAATTGCTGCATGATGATGAGTTGCCCTCTTTATGCACTGAAGATGGCACGTTCCCTGAGTTTTTCCAACAAGATGGTGCACCACCACATTATGGGTGTCAGGTCTGAGCATTCCTACATGAACAGTTTCCTGGAAAGTGGATTGGTTGTCGTGGGCCAGTTGAATGGCCACCAAGGTCTCCCGATCTGGCCCTTTTAGACTGTTATCTTTGTGGTCATCAATACAATTGTCTATGCTGTGAAGATACGAGATGTGCAGCATCTGAAACAACGGATACTGGAAGCCTGTGCTAGCATTTCTTCTGCATGTTGCTATCAGTGTGTCAAGAGTGGAAGAAGAGGGTTGAATTGACAATCCAACACAATGGGCAGCACTCTGAACACATTTTATAAGTGGTCATAAACTTGTAAAAACTCATGAAAGAATAAAGTTAAGTTAAAACCAAGCACACCATTGTTTTTCTTATGAAATTCTCAATACGTTTGATGTGTCACATGACCTTCTTCTCATTGAAAAAAATAAAGTTGGATCCAAAATGGCCGACTTCAAAATGGCCACCATGGTCACCACCCATCTGGAAAAGTTTTCCCCTTCCCTTATACTAATGTGCCACAAACAGGAAGTTGATATCACCAACCATTCCCATTTTATTTAGGTGTATCCATATAAATGGCCCACCCTGTAGTTTTAATCCTTCTAACTTCCTAACCAAAAAAAATTGTTTAAAAAATTGTGCGGATGTTAAATAACTATTTTGTGTGACCTAACTCTCTGGTTTAAGGGCATAAAAATTAAAAGTTTAAAAATTGCAAAATTTTCCCAATTTTGCCAGATTTCTGATATTTTAAAAAATAATCGAGTTACCGTATTTTTCGGACTATAAAGTGCACCAGACCATGAACATAAGACACACCTACCTGGGTTTTAGAGACTGAAAATAGAAAAGAAAGTTTAAGCAAAAAATGTGGTCATGATGCTCTGTTAAGGGGGATGGGGTCTGCCGCTCACACTGTTAAGGGGTAATGTCCCCCAATTCTGTACTAATATCCCCCATCCTAGTAAATATGCCTCCCTCCTTCCTGGTATACATGGCCCTCATCCCCATCCTGGTATGCATGGCACCCCTCATCCCCATCCTGGAATGCATGGCACCCCTTATCCCCATCCTGGTATGCATGGCACCCCTTATCCCCATCCTGGTATGCATGGCACCCCTCATCCCCATCCTGGTATGCATGGCACCCCTCCATCCCGGTATGCATGGCACCCCTCCATCCCGGTATGCATGGTACCCCTCCATCCCGGTATGCATGGCACCCCTCCATCCCGATATGCATGGCACCTCTCCATCCCGATATGCATGGCACCTCTCCATCCCGATATGCATGGCACCCCTCCATCCCGATATGCATGGCACCCCTCCATCCCGATATGCATGGCACCTCTCCATCCCGATATGCATGGCACCCCTCCATCCCGGTATGTATGGCACCTCTCCACCCTAAAATTTTGGAGGAAAAAAGTTTCTTATAATCCGAAAAATACGGTATATCTAGAAAAAAAATTACTACTATCATGAAGTACAATATGTCACAAAAAACAATCTCCGAACCACTGGGATATGTTGAAGCGTTTCAGAGTTATTACCTCAAAAAGTGACGCTGGTCAGAATTGAAAAAAATCGGCCTGATCACAAAGGCAAAAACTGGCTCTGGCGCGAAAGGGGTAAATCTATAAGTTTAAAAAATATCTATTTCTGCTCTTTTTATTAAAAACACAAAATTCTACTGTGGAAGGGCTAAGAAAATGTACTTGTGAACAAATCTTTTGCAAATTATCCAGATATCAAGAGTTTCCAAAAGGTAATTCTGCCCAACTATGGTACATTGGGTAGTAAGAAAAGGGGAGTCAGTGTTTCGCAGGTCTATATTACAGCTCCACAGGGTTTATTACCCCTCTCCCAGGACCTTGTAAGGTGAGGCTCCATAGCTAAGCTACAGTATGGAGATTGATGACCGCATATCTGGGCAGATGAGTTCATTACAGCTTCACACAGATCTTTACCCGGCGTTTCTAAGCTTCTGAGTAGCAACCTGACTAGTAATATTATTATACAAGATTTGATCATTTATGAATGACTGGCCGGGCAGATCTGGCATTCTGCAGACTGGAAAAGCTGGGGAACAACCATTATATAAAATATGAAAAAATAGAAAATATTAGCAATGTTCTATAATGGTTAATTTTTACATAACACTGGTTCAATTCACTTGATATTAACCCGTTCATGATCTTGTGATTTTCTATCTTTGCACTTTAGTTTTTTTTCTCCTCTTTTTTCCAGAGCCATAACTTTTATATTTTTTCAATATAACCAAGGGCTTGTTTTTTGCAGGACAAGTTGTACTTTTGAATGACACCATTTTTTTGAAGTGCTACTTTAGTGAAGTAAAAATAATAAATTTAGGATTTTTTATCTTCGTTATTTTTTTATAGACTTTACATTTATCATATTGCGGGCTACAATTAAGATAGAGATGGGAGAGGCAGCATTTTGTTCAGAATTGTACAGGCTTTAATTCGACATGTCTTAACCAAGTTTGTTATTTTGTTTTCGAGGAGTCAAATTCTAAATTTTGATGGGCGATTTCGGGAAAACTGTGTTTTGTAAAAAAAAAAATAAAAAAAATGCGTATGTGTTACTTGTGTTATTGGTTACATTTCTTCAGGGATTCAAGTTGGTATTTCTGTAGGATCATATTTTGTTGTGTGATTTTCTAAATACAGTCTCATCCTAGTCATAGGTTTAATGCTAAACTAAAAGAATCAATATTTTAACACCTTTTTAATATACAGTTATACATGTAACAACTTTTTTTTTATTATTACTTCACTAGACATTTCCTTTTTCCAGTTTAAAAAAAAAATGAAAAAAATACAGTAAAATCGTCCAGCGATAAAATAAAACATTATGAATTGGTCTGAACAATTAATAGTACGTCTTTATACTGATCTTTTCTCAATAATTTGTTCTCCCTTCTGGGTGAAATGTAATCTTGTCCACAATCTCTTACTAACAATGGCCGTTTCCTTTTGTGTCAGTATATACGCCTGTTATGGGGTTTGGGTCCACTTGTGTTAATATCTGATTTTTGGTTACTTTCAAAATGTCTGCTTTCTTGGATACACAAAGGATGGTGATGGACCAGAAGGTGCAGAAAAATGGCTTTACTTCTTCATTGTCCTAGTCTTTGGAGAGTCCATTAGCCAGCAGCCACCAGTGCTGATCATACTCACAGGTCACATATCCAGTTATATCATCCATCGCCAATCTTGTGCCACCTTCAATCACTTCATGGACTTCACTGTCATTTCTGGATGAAAAAATCCTTGTTTATATTTTTGTTTCACTACATGGAATTAAAGTGTGGTATTGCTTAGTTCCTTTGATGGGTTCTGCTTTTTGTAACCAATGTTTTAACAAACTTTCCTCTTCTTCTTAGTCCTGGTTTGTACAGTACGTGAACTGGATGTTAGGAATATTTTTCTCACTCAGTTGGAAAAGTTGCATGGGTGTTAAAATTTGGTCTGAATGTGGTCTATGGAGGCTAGCTTGAGCTGCTAGACATTTCACCGTGCCTCCTAAACCATCACATACACCTTTTGCCAGGAGCTGAATGGCAAAAAAGTGCCATTCAGCTTTCACTCCAAAATGTTTCTTGTGATGGCATACAATTATAAGGTTTCTCCTATTTTTATACTGTGCAGAAGAGTCATCCGAGGAGTAGTAGACCTTGCTCAAACTTGTTAGGATGTCAGTTTTATCACTGAAATCAAATTTTTTTGGAACAAATGAACAGCTGTTGAATCGTGAAGTAAGCACTCAGACATAAAATACATAAGTGTAGTTCTGATATCTGACTGTAAGCAGAGTCGGCTTATTAGTAATAAGTTATTACTATTCAGCTAAGCAGACAACAGACCGGATGCTGCACTTATCGCACAGGGCGCTGAGGGAGACATTGCACGGACCAGCCCCTGAAACCAGCATCACTGATGGGCGGCAAACAAAGCAGGGGAGAGTAGGGATGTCCCAGTCCCCTCCTTTTCGATGATCTTCGTTTCAGTGTGGAAAGGGAAGTGACAGCAGTTTCCACATTTTTGGGTTCACTGTTAAGCCCACGGCTGTGTGCAAATCCACTACTGATTGTACCTGGGACAAGTTGGTATGCCACTTGGTACTAAAGGTAATATCATCCAAATACACCGATACATACTTCTGATAAGGCTCTAACACTATGTCCATCAGCCTCTGGAACATGGCCGAGGCTGCATGTAACCCAAAAGGCAAGACGACCTAGTGATAGAGACCCTCCGGCGTTATGAAGGCTGACTCTGTCCGAGGCACCTGCCAGTAACCCGTGGTGAAGTACTGGGCCTGCCCCAGTCTCTCAATCAGCTCGTCCACCCAGGACATTGAATAAAGGTCAAATTTCAACACTTTATTACATTTTCAGAAGTCGTTACAAAATCATAACGATCCGTCCAGCTTCAGAACCAGTTACAATGGGGCTAGCCCGCTCCCTCCTGGACTCCTCGATAACTCCTAGCTGGAGCATTTGTTTTTCCTCAGCTGCGATGGCTTGTGTCTGGGCCTCTGTGACAATGTTATGTTGGATCACAGATGTTCGGCCAAGCAGTTCCGAAAATACATCCGTACTCTGCAGCACCAATTTCTCAGTCTCCCGTCGCTTCTGTTTAGAGAGTGTGTCACTTATATTTACCTCTCCCCTGGCCATTGTCGGAGGGTCCCCAGACGATACGACCAGAGTCGCATCCGTAATCATACATTCCCAGTCTTTCCTTGCTTATAGCAAATTTACGTGATATAGCTGTTTGGGTTTTCTCTTCCCAGGTTGATATACTCTCTAATTCATCTCCCCAACCTTTTCCCGGACTTCATATGGCCCTTGCCACTTGGCCATGAGCTTACTTTCTGCTGGGGGCACTAAGACTAATACCTGATCCCCTTGGACATTGACCATGCCAGGGGTGCAACAAAGTGCCATTAGTTGCATAAGGATTAAAAGTGAATTTAGGCTGTGTACCCACGATGTGTTTTTCAAGCGTTTTTGCTGCGGAATTTTCCGCAGCGTAAACGCTTGGGAAACGCATGGTAAGCCTTCTGCCATGGTCCCCTATGCAATTCCACACTTTCAATGCCCATGCTGCGGATTTTTCCGCAGCGTTTATGCTGCTCTCAAAAATCCGCAGCATGTCCATTAATTTTGCGGAAGCGCTGCATTTTCGCCGCCATTGACTTGCATTAGAACGCGCCAATTCTGCAAGACTGCTTCTGTACATGCTTAATTGGCGCATTGTAATGTCTGGATGGTACCCGAGTGTGGAGAAGAGAAGACTCTCATCCACACCCAGGTACCATAGAAACTGTAAAAAAAAGAATAAAATAAAAAATAAAGATTATATTCACCTACCGACAGCCCCCGGTCTCCTTCCCTGTGCTTGCCAGCAGACTGAAGGACCTGCGCTGACGTCACAGTCATGTGACAGCAGGTCTTTCAGTGCAGTGTCCCGCGATCAGCTGGCAGCCAGGAAGGAGCGCAGCAACACACGCCGGGCCATCGGAAGGTAAGTATCAAGGTTTATTTTTTTATTTTTAACCACTCTAAAGGTCACACTATATAAATCCATGCTGTTTGCATGGATTTATATAGTGTGACCTAGTTGTCAAGCACTTTCCAAGTGATGCTAAAATCGCTTTGAAAGCACTTGTCAATCCGCATGCGGAAACGCATGTGAATCCACATGTATTACGCTGGAAAAACGCATGTACAATCCGCATGCGTTTTTTCTGCCAGGGAGATGCAGAAATGCTGCAGAAATTTTCTGCTTCATTTCTGCATTGTGGGCACATAGCCTTAATGTAAATGATTAAGTAGCTGAATTTCCATTTTGGGGTAACAAACTCCTTTTGAGAGATTCCTTGCAGTTACTTTGCATGTTGATTTACTTTGTAAGGACACAAGTGCACACATTTCAGATTTTGTCACCTTTTTTCTGTGCAGATTTGTCACAAAACCTAAAGGGTTTCCCGATGCCAGGAAAGTGACTGAGAATCCTGACGTCTCCTGCACATGTTACTTATTTGTGACTTGCAGGTTTGGTGAAGATATAATTCTGCAGGATGTCAATTCTGTCAGCGTTTTTGCTGCAGATTTCACCCACACTGATGAGTGGGGAAAAATCTGCACCTATTTACAGCATTTTCCAGACAAGAGATGGAGAAACCCAAAGCTTAATGTGTGCACACAGCCTAATAGACGTCATTACTAGTGTTGAGCGAGCATGCTCGACACTGCTCGTTACTCGCCCGAGCATCTCACTACTCGGGATGTTCGGCGAGCACCGAGCATTTCCGGGTTACTCGGGCGGGAGCTCGGGTCTCCGCCCTGCATGTTTGGCGCTCTTTACAGAGCCAATGAACATGCAGGGATTGCCAGCCAGTCACTGTAATGCCGCAGCCATGTTGTTTGTGGGCATTACAGTGATTGGCTGGCCGCCCAGCGTCACCTTGAGTATTTAAAACCGGGCGCCGCCATCTTGGACTCAGTCGCCCGGGATCACACAGTGTAGGGAAAGTGCTGCTGATTTAGGGAGAGATATATACTGCGAAATAGTTAGTGTAGGGTCTGTAAAAGCTGCCAGATCAAACAAACCATCCTTCTCAGGACTAATATCCATCCCAGATATCAGGCAGGCAGGCAGGCTGTATAGGAAACGCAGTGGTTATACCAGCAAACGCTGCATTACAGTCCTGTGTGCTCCTGCTGCTCAAATTGCTAGACTTAGCTCCAGGTCTCGGGGGCCAGGAAAAATCCTTTTTTTTTTTTTTCATCTAAATCCTCTTTTTTTCTCCGCTAGAAGTGGTGGAAGAGGAGATCCCATGTAGCGATGCCCAAATATTTGAACAGCCACGGCCACAGGAAGGCGACGCTGGCGCAATTTGTCACAAGAGGTGGACGATGACGAGACACAATTGCCACGAAGTGAGGAGGAGGATCGTGGTGCGGAAGTGGAAGAGGAGGACGTGGTGGATGATCTAGTAACTGACCCAAGGTGGCAGGAGGACACGCAGAGCGAGGCGAGCAGCACACAGGGGGAGGGAGGCAGAGCACCCCAACAGACAGGAAGAAGCAGTGTGGTGGCTGCACACAGAAGGCGGGCAACCGTTCCCCGTAACACCAACACGAGGGACGTTGCCAGTACAACCGGTAGGTCTTCCAGAGTCTGGAATTTTTTTAAAGACTCTGCTGATAACCCCAAAAAGGCCATTTGTACCACCTGCCATGCCAGTGCCAGCAGGGGTGACAAAAGTACCAGCCTGACCTCCACCAACATGATCAGGCACATGTCAGCACAGCACCCGACTTTGTGGGGCGAACCCCAGGGTCCACGACCAGTGTCAGCGGGTGTCACCACTGCTTTTTCCGCCGTTGTGCGTGTAAGAGAACCCCCTGTTGTGCGTGCAAGGCAATCCCCTGTCCATACTGCATGCAAAGATTCCCCCTCCTCTCAGTCTTCACTTGTTATGGCAGTTTCTCAAGAAACAGCATCAACGTCCACGTCAGCGTTCAATTGTCCTTATCCCAGACCTTTGAACGAAAGAGCAAATTCGCAGCCAACGCCCCACAGGCCACAGTCCTAAATTCGCACATTTCACGACTGCTTGCGTTGGAAATGCTGCCTTTTAGGCTGGTGGAGACGGAATCCTTCCGCAACCTTGTGGCGGTGGCCGTCCCTCGGTGCTCGGTCCCCAGCCGACACTATTTTGCCCGGTGTGCCATCCCCGCACTACACAAGCATGTGTCCCAAAACATCTGCCGTGCCCTCAACAACGCAATTACTGGGAGAGTCCACCTGACAACGGACACGTGGACAAGAGCTTGTGGCCAGGGACGGTACATCTCTCTGACGGCACACTGGGTAAACATAGTGGAAGCCGGGAACCAGTCGGACCTTGGGACGGAACACATCCTCTCCACATCGAGGATTGCGTGCCCTATGTCAGTCAGAGTTGCCCCCACAGTGTACAGCTCCTGATGATCATCCTCCTCATGTTCACCCTCCATCTCAGATATCACCGCATCAGTTACAAGCTGGAAGCACTGCCGTACTGCCTCCTCCAAGCAGCAACAGGCTGTGCTGAAACTCATAAACTTAGGTGATAAACCTCACAGTTGTGGACAGCTGTGAAAGAGCAGGCAGATCTGTGGCTGAGACCGCTGAACCTACATCCAGGCATGGTCGTGTGTGACAATGGCCGTAACCTGGTGGCGGCTCTGAGGCGAGATCACACACGTACCATGCCTAGGTCATGTGCTTAAGCTCGTGGTTCAGCGGTTTCTTAAATCGTACCCCGAGTTGCCAGATCTGCTCGTCGAAGTACGCCGCCTGTCAGCTCATTTTCAGAAGTCGGCTACAGCTTCCGCCGCCCTTGCTGTGTTGCAACAGCGTTTGCAGCTTCCGTCACACCGACTTGTGTGTGATGTCCCTGACGCGCCCCTGGGCCTGATTCGCGCAGCGTTGCGCACGCGGGAGCCTACCCGGAGCCGGATCTGATAGGGGTAGTAGTCTCGTGGCGGTGACCCGGTCCGTGCCCAGGGAGTCAGACTAAGTGGCGGTGTATTAGCAGTAGATGTAGGACGACTACGCCACCCGTTGAATGCAGCTATGGAGCTGCCGCTGCAGGGCAGACCGCTGAGGCCGGTGGAAGGATGGTGCAGCGTGGATGGTATAACCCCGAACGGGAGGGGTATGGCTTCAGGGCAGCCGACGTGGATGATGGGGGTAGCAGGAACCACTCAGAGACGATGCGGTGTAGTTCAGGGTCTTTACTGGTGACAAAGATAGACCCTCCCGGAGTACTGGCTAGCGGTCGGGGCCTGGTCAGTCCTTGAGCAGATGGGATCCCCCTTGGCCAGGCGGAGTTGTAGGCCTCCCCAACTAATTGTACTCTTCTGGCTACCTTGCTAGAGGCGGGTAAAGGTAGCCCACGTCCCTGAGTGTACCGTGTGGTGCTCACCCGTATGGCCGGTGACTCGGGGCCTTCTAGTGGCTTCCGCTCCACGACGGCGGTGCTGGTCCCACGCGTGTGACCGTGCCTTCGGGTTTCTTGGCCAGAGGACCTGAAATCCCCTGCCGGTCGGTTTCTGCTGCTGGGTCAGGGTTAGTCCCCACAGCCTCGGACTCCGGGTCCGGTGGTAACTCTTCAATCAGGGCGAGCTCTTCAGCTGCCAGCCCCTGATTCCTCAGAGCTCCTGATCTTTCTTTCCTATAGCTGCTTCTCCTCTTCTCTCTCTACTCTTCTCTTCTCTCTAACCCTGCCTCAGCCCCAGTTTTATATAGGGGAAGTTCTTCCCCTCCCAGGACTGGGCAGGAGGTGTGGCATGCATAGGATTCCTGACCAAGAGACCTCCCACCTGCTCTCAGACATAACATTGCTATTACTGTGGAGACCAGAGCCCTGGGGTGCCACATTCCCCCCTAGTGAAATTTAGTACTCTGGGACTAAACATACTTTTGTAAACATAACAAGGTGTAAACAAAAACAGTACAATAAAGAAAACACATTAGGATGGTCACGGCGTGTCCGCAACCGGGTGTAACTTTTGAGGAAAACAAGGGTGTCCATTTCACCAACACAGGGAGACGTAACCAGGTAGGGGTCTGTCCTGCCCCGAGTCCTTAACAGTCTTTTAGTCCGTCCTGGGTTACGCTCCAACTATATGCACAAAGGATTCCCGGTAAATCCACCAAAGACTCCTATAAATAACTAGAAACACATAATTATACACAAGCAACAATAAACAGGTAAACATTAATAAAACAGCTTGAACATTTAGATACTCCACCGTATGGGCAACTGGCCTCTAGTGACCCTAGTGGACCTACGGAGCTGGTTGACTGGTCTTGAGCTACAGGGTATAGGAGCTGTCAAGGGTAAACTGGGCAGCCGTCTACGGACTCTTTGGGTCACTAGGGGTATGGCAGGCTCACTATAAGCAGAGGGTTGATTTTCCTGGTCTGCTTGTGTGGGGCCTTCTGCCTCCTGGACCGGCTGTTCTTCCCGCTCTACCTGTGTCTCCTTAGGCACTTGGAATGCTGGTTGGAGGAACGTGAGGACGGGTACCACAACAGCACCATTGACTTGAGTCCAAGACCGAGGGAAGTCTCCGAGCACAGTACTAACCCTATCTTCCCTTTCCTCTACGGGTCGAGGGTCCTCTTGTTCCTCTTCAGGGTTCCGTAGCTGTTCGGGACACTTCTTCAGGTGATCCCGGGATACAATGGCTGTGGTTTCCCCTCCGTCTTTACTGATCGTACAGATCTTTGGGTTGTCGTGGCTTGAGGGCAGTACGGTGTACGGGTCCTTCTCCCACTGGTCGTCCAACTTGTGGAGCCGTCTTTTCCTCTTCAAGACCTGCTCTCCGGGCACCAGGGGAACAGCGGGAGCATACTGGTTGTAAGTTTTCTCTTGTCTTTCCCTAGCTTGACAGATACTACGCTCCACGCTCTCCTGTACTTTTCGGTACTGCTGCTGCCTCTCTGTGTCCCAGTCTGCTTCTGGTGAAGTGTCCTCGGGTGTCAGGACTCCCATCTCCAGATCAACAGGAAGCTTACCAGGTCTTGCCCTCATCAGGTAAGCCGGGGTACAGTTGGTGGAACCTACAGGGATGTGGTTGTATAGGTCCACCAGGTCGGGCAGCTTCTCAGGCCACAGACTGCGTTCCTCCAGGGGCAATGTATTCAGAAGATCTATCACCACCTGGTTCATTTTCTCACAAAGTCCATTAGTTTGCGGGTGATAGGGTGTTGTTCTTATCTTCCGGCAGCCATACAGGGTGCAGAACTCCTGGAAGACCTCCGCTTCAAAGGCAGGCCCCTGGTCCGTCAGCACCTGCTCCGGGTATCCGTGCGGACGGCAGAAGTGCTGCTGGAAGGCTCTAGCTGCTGTTTGAGCCGTTAAGTCCTTGACGGGGACGACAACCAAGAACCGGGAGTAGTGATCCACGATGGTTAACGCGTAGACGTAGCCACTTCTGCTTGGGGTCAGTTTTACATGATCCAAGGCTACCAGTTCCAACGGCTGTCTGGTGATGATGGACCGCAGGGGAGTCTTCTGGCTGGCACGGTCCCTCCTTCTTAGGTTGCATGGGCCACAGTCTCTGCACCACCTCTTGATGGTTCCTCTCATGCCTACCCAATGGAACCGCCCGCGCAGCAGGAACTCCAGCTTCTTCCATCCGAAATGTCCAGCTCCGTCGTGGTATGCCTCCATCACCATAGCTGCGTCTCTTCTTGGCCCCACTACTTGCCAGATTAGTTCATGCGTCCGGGAGTTAACCATTCTGCGGCACAACTTCCCTTTGTAAAGGAACAGTCGACTCTTCTCAGCCCACAGTTGTTTGGCTTCCTCCGGAGCGTCCGGGTCAAGGCGTGCATCTGGCCGAGTCAGCATCTCCTTTACCAGTCGGACGGCAGGGTCACTGTCTTGCGTCTCCACCCAGTTGTAATGAGGTAAGGGGTTGAACGTAGCGGATTGCTTACTCCTTACACGGTGGGAATACTGGATAGTTCCATGACGGTGGAACGCGGGGAGCTCAACTTCTTCCAGTCCCTCTGAATCTTCCCCTACGTCCGGTAGGTTTGGCATCCTGGACAGGGCGTCCGCGTTGGTATTGGAGCGTCCTGCCCGGTATTTCATTGTAAACTCATAGTTGGACAAGCGGGCCATCCATCTCTGCTCTAGGGCACCGAGTCTTGCAGTGTCCAGGTGTGTCAACGGGTTGTTATCCGTGTACACGGTGAACCGGGAAGAAGTGAGGTAGTGCTTAAAGCGTTCGGTGACTGCCCACACCACTGCCAGGAACTCTAGCTTAAATGAGCTGTAATTCTCAGGGTTTCTTTCGGTGGGTCGCAGTTT
This sequence comes from Phyllobates terribilis, assembly GCF_046119375.1. Lineage (NCBI taxonomy): Eukaryota > Metazoa > Chordata > Amphibia > Anura > Dendrobatidae > Phyllobates > Phyllobates terribilis. The sequence goes on from NW_027362777.1 coordinate 10,798,560, forward strand.
TCGGCTGGCGTAAGCAATTACCCTTTCTTTCCCCTGCTGGATCTGGGACAGTACGGCTCCTAGCCCGATGTTACTGGCGTCGGTGTAGAGGATAAAGGGCTGGCTATAATCAGGGTACGCCAGGATTTCATCCCCCGTGAGGGCCATCTTCAGCTGGCGGAAGGACTCTTCTTCCAGCTTCTCCCATCTGAAGGGTGGCTTCTGGTTCTTGGCCTTCCTGGACTGGCCTATCAGGAGGTCCTGCATAGGAGCTGCCTTTTTGGTGAAACCGGGAATGAACCTTCGGTAGTAGCCTACCAACCCGAGGAACTGCCTCACTTCCTTTACGCTGGAGGGGCTTGGCCATTCCTTAATTGCGGTGATCTTATCAGGGTCGGGAGCCACTCCGTCAGCACTCACCACGTGTCCCAGGTACTGCACCTTTGGCTTCAGGAGGTGACACTTGGAGGGTTTCACCTTTAGGCCGTAACTTGCCAGAGCTTCGAACACTTCCGCCAGGTGTTTCAGGTGGTCCTCGTAGGTCTTGGAGTAGACGATGACATCGTCCAGGTATAACAGGACCGTCTCAAAGTTTCGGTGTCCCAGACAGCATTCCATCAATCGCTGGAAGGTTCCTGGTGCGTTGCAGAGTCCAAACGGCATGCAGGTAAACTCGCTAAGTCCCATCGGGGTGGTGAATGCGGTCTTCTCCCGATCCGCCTCTGCTACAGGAACCTGCCAGTACCCGCTAGTGAGATCCAAGGTGGAGAAGAAGTTAGCAGATTTTAAAGCAGCCAAAGACTCCTCTATTCTTGGTAAGGGGTACGCATCTTTGTGTGTGATACGGTTAATTTTCCGGTAATCTACACACATTCTCATGGTGTTGTCTTTCTTTTTGACCAAGACTAGTGGAGCTGCCCAGGGGCTACAGCTATCCCTGATTACCCCAGCCTCCTTCATGTCTCTAAGCATCCCCTTGGCGTGTTGGTAGTGTGCAGGGGGTACGGGTCGATACCTCTCTTTTATGGGAGGATGGTCTCCCGTGGGGATGTGGTGTTCTACCCCCTTGACTCGCCCGAAGTCTAACGGGTGTTTACTAAACACTCTCTCGTACTCTTGAACCACTGGTAGACTCCCTGTTTCTGGTGGGAGGGAGTGGAGTCAGTACCCAAATGTAGTTGCTGACACCAATCCTCCATTATTTTCTTAGAGCCGTTACCTTCCTCCGGATGAGATGGAGGCAAGGGTTCCACAGACTGTATAGAATTTTGGTTGATAGTATATAATTTGGCTAGCGTAGCATACCGGGGCAGGTATACTTCCCTTTTCCCGATATTTATTATGCGAACGGGCACCCTCCCATGGCGTACATCAACTACCCCCCGGGCTGTCAAAATGGTGGGCCTACTGTCTGAGTAGACTGGTTCTACCATGGCCTGGTAATCTCTACCTCTCAGACCAATAGCTGCCCGGCACCAAATCATCATTTCACTTTTCGGGGGCATGGCAATAGGGAAAGGGTCACACATTCTTACGCTACCAATCTCACCGCCGGAGAGTTCCACTTGTTGCCGTTGCATCAGTGCCCGGATCTCTTTCTGGAGCACTCGCTGCTGGCCGGAGCTGGCGTTCTTGGCAACCTGCTGTAAAATGAAAATCACCTCTGCAAGACAATTTTCAATCACATTAGTTCCTAGAGTTATCTTTGGGTGACTCTCGCGCTTGTCAATGTCTACAATGATCAGTCCCTGTGCTGCCAGTTCGACTCTACCGATTTTAATGGTCATCTCTTTAAATCCGATCTGCGGCACGGGTTGACCATTGCTGGCGATGATACTCAAGTCGTCGTCAGGGTAGCGGGTTATATCCGAGTCATTCCAGTACTGCTTGAAGAGCACGTACGGGATGGTGGTGACCTGTGACCCGGTGTCCAGTAGGGCACTCATAGGAATGCCATCCAGTACCACAGGCAAGACTGGACGTCCTCCCACATATTTGTCGCGCCAGTTCGATGGGCCTGGTGATCTTTTTCCTGGGGGTTGGCCCTCTACCCCAAGTTGTGCCAGTTTAAAGGACAGTACCTTGCCATATGTCCGGGTTGATTGCAGCGGCGGCAGATGGGTTGTCCGTCCTCGTTGTATCGGTCGCTGGGTCTTCCTCTGGCCGGTGGGGTCCTCCTTGGTCGACGCCACGGGATGTCCTCCGGTCCGGATGCCAGCTGGATCTTCCCTGGAGCAGAAACCTGTAAAGACTGCACAGTTCGGGTTAGCGCAGCAACGCTTTTAGCTAGCTCTTGGACCTGATGGTGCAGGTCTGGAGCCGGGTCATTGTTCAAAGCCTGCGCATCAGCCCCCACAGGTCCTGCCGACAAGGGCGCCGCCTCCTGGTGGTAAGTGATAGCTGGGCGCCTGTGGGTCACAACGCCACCCGGTGCCGGTTCTCGGAGCACCCGGATGGCTCTGTCCTTGAACTGTGCAAAGTCCAGATGAGGATCCTGTAAGGCTATGGCCCGCAACTGGGTTCGGTGGACATTGCAATATAGTCCCTCTATAAATTGTTCGGTCAACAGCCTGTCCTCGTTTCCCACGCTGTCGGGGTCGGTCTGCTTAATGGCTCTCAGGGCCTCTTGTAGGTTTAGTGCATAGTCCCTTATACTCTCATGTGCTCGCTGCTTGCACCCATAGAATTTAAGCTTAATCTCGGCTGAGGTGCGGGTATCAAAGATGTCCCTCAGCCGGGTTAGTATCCCTGCGACAGTCCTCCTCCCAGGTGGCCAGGACTTTACCTCCCTTTGGGCTGCCCCGGTTAGTTGGGCCACCAGGATGCTCACTTTTTGCTCTTCTGTGAGGGGGTACACCTGGAAGAGGCTATCCAGCTTTTCTCTAAAGTCATTCAGGGTATGTGACTCCCCTGAGTATTGGGGTAGCCAGGCTGCTCCCGGGATATAGGGCATGGTGAAAGGCATGACTGCAGCAGCGCTGGCGCTGGCGGGGGTTGAGGCAGTGAAGCTCTCCTCCGTATCCGACATCTTCCTCCCCCCTAGTGGACCGTGGCCTACCTTGCGATGATCCTCTTCCGTAGGCCGCGGCTCCGCAGTGGATCGTCAGGGTTGAGGACCTTCCGTCGCGCTCCTGTGACGTCGGCGTCTGCTGGGCTCCTTCCAGGACCTTACGCAACGTCCGGACGTGAGGCGGGGCTTCAGTTCTCGCGCGCTTTCGGAGTCCACGCCCCTCTTCTTCCCGCGCGGCGTCTTCAAGATGGCGTCCAACGGCGGGAAAACTCCACGGATGGCGGGAAGAAGGCAGAAGATGGCGCCGGATGGCGGGAAAACTTCGCGGATGGCGGGAAGAAGGTAGAAGATGGCGCCGGATGGCGGGAAACTTCACCACTGGTAAGTTTGAACAGTCTTTTTCAGGCACGCAGTACCCGGTGGTTGCGGGCACGTATTCCTGCCGACTACGCCAAAAGTTGACGCGCCCCTGGGCCTGAGTCGCGCAGCGTTGCGCACGCGGGAGCCTACCCGGAGCCGGATCTGATAGGGGTAGTAGTCTCGTGGCGGTGACCCGGTCCGTGCCCAGGGAGTCAGACTAAGTGGCGGTGTATTAGCAGTAGATGTAGGACGACTACGCCACCCGTTGAATGCAGCTATGGAGCTGCCGCTGCAGGGCAGACCGCTGAGGCCGGTGGAAGGATGGTGCAGCGTGGATGGTATAACCCCGAACGGGAGGGGTATGGCCTCAGGGCAGCCGACGTGGATGATGGGGGTAGCAGGAACCACTCAGAGACGATGCGGTGTAGTTCAGGGTCTTTACTGGTGACAAAGATAGACCCTCCCGGAGTACTGGCTAGCGGTCGGGGCCTGGTCAGTCCTTGAGCAGATGGGATCCCCCTTGGCCAGGCGGAGTTGTAGGCCTCCCCAACTAATTGTACTCTTCTGGCTACCTTGCTAGAGGCGGGTAAAGGTAGCCCACGTCCCTGAGTGTACCGTGTGGTGCTCACCCGTATGGCCGGTGACTCGGGGCCTTCTAGTGGCTTCCGCTCCACGACGGCGGTGCTGGTCCCACGCGTGTGACCGTGCCTTCGGGTTTCTTGGCCAGAGGACCTGAAATCCCCTGCCGGTCGGTTTCTGCTGCTGGGTCAGGGTTAGTCCCCACAGCCTCGGACTCCGGGTCCGGTGGTAACTCTTCAATCAGGGCGAGCTCTTCAGCTGCCAGCCCCTGATTCCTTTTAGCACGACTTCCTCAGAGCTCCTGATCTTTCTTTCCTATAGCTGCTTCTCCTCTTCTCTCTCTACTCTTCTCTTCTCTTCTCTCTAACCCTGCCTCAGCCCCAGTTTTATATAGGGGAAGTTCTTCCCCTCCCAGAACTGGGCAGGAGGTGTGGCATGCATAGGATTCCTGACCAAGAGACCTCCCACCTGCTCTCAGACATAACATTGCTATTACTGTGGAGACCAGACCCCTGGGGTGCCACATCCCTACACGTTGGAACTCTACCCTCCACATGTTGCAAAGGATTTGTGAGCAGAAGAGAGCAGTTGTAGAGTACCAGCTGCAACAAGGCCGTCGATATTCAGGTCAGACTCCACACATAAGACCTCAGGAGTGGACCTGGATGTCTGACATATGTACCATCCTGACAATCTTTGAGGAGTCCACCAAGATGGTGAGTGGCGATGACGCCATCATTAGCGTCAGCATCCCACTTGTCTGTCTTTTGCAACGCACTCTGCAGAGAATTAAAGAGGAGGCATTGCAGCCAGAGTATGATGAGATGGATCAAGAAGCCGTAGCGGGCGATTACACACAGCCCAGCCTCATCTCATCCCAATGTGCATTGGGGGACAATGAGGGAGAGGAGGAGGAGGTAGAAAAACAGGAGCTGGTATCATGTTCTATAGACTGTAGTACCTGTACAACTGTCATATCATCGGTTTAGCGTGGGTGGACTGAGGACGGGGAGGAGGAGGAGAGCATGGTCAGTCGTGATCTTGGTGAGCACATGGAAGTCTTGCCCGTTACCAGTCTGGCACGCATGGCTGACTTTATGTTACGCTGCCTTAACCGTGACCCTCGCGTTGTCAAAATGTTGGGTGACAGTCATTACTGGTTGGTGACACTTTTAGACCCCCGCTACAAGGAGAACTTTCACTCTCTTATTCCTGAGGTGGAGAGGTCTACAAAAATGGGGCAGTACCAGAAGGCTCTTGCTGCAGAACTGTTAAAAAAAAAATTCCCATCTGAACACGCTAGCGGCAGAGGTCACAGTTGGTTGCCCAACCAAGGCGTACAGGCGAGCGAGACGCAACTCCAATCCAGCAGAGGCAGGGGAACACTGTCAACGTTCTGGGACAGTTTTCTGAGACCCACCCAATTTACAGGCCCTGAGGCTCAGGGTACTCTCACAAGGAGTGGAAAGTTTCAAAAGATGGTGAGGGGGAGTACCTTGCCGACCGTACCAGCGTCCTCCGTGATTCCTCTGTGCCTTTTAATTATTGGGTATCCAAGCTGGACACTTGGAATGAACTTTCTCTGTATGCCTTGGAGGTCCTGGCCTTCCCTGCCGCTAGCGTGTTATCGGAGCGTGTTTTTAGTGCCGCTGGGGGAATTATAACTGATAAGTGTTAGAACTCTCCTGTTAGGTTTTTTCTAGTTTGCTTGTCACATGACCTTTTTTGCCTATTTAAACCTGCTCCGCCCTTCTGGCCTTGCTGGACTTCATTGTAATTTCAACTCTTTATCTAGCCAGGTGCTTTGTTACCTTACTCCGTCAGTTTAGCTAGGTCTCATGACCTCTATTTTCTATGTTGTTTTGTTTGTCCTTTTCTGCTACAATTTCTGTTAGGAGGTGTCCATCTTACTCCCAGTCCCTAGTTCTTGTAGGGATCCCTCCCTCACATCTATAGGTCTTCGTACAGACTAGCTGAGGACTTTAGCGGGTCTGATCACAGGATCAGGTTCCTCGCTACAACGTAGCGGGTTAAGCTTAGTTCTATTGTAGGGACAGATCTCCTTTCTTTCCTTAGTGCTTGTAGCAGATCATAACAGTAAGTCCAGCCCAAAAATATCTCTTAAGGAAAGACTTCCCATTTCCATCATGGTGTCGGTTCAGGATTTGGCTCAACGCCTGCAGGGACTCTCTCTGGAGGTGGCCGAGCTCCAACAACACGTGAGTAGCTGTTCTGGAGCACATTTTGTGGAGCCAAAGGTACGTTTGCCTGATTTATATTTTGGTGATCAAGAAGATTTTTTTTCCTTTTAAAAATGCTTGTTTATTATATTTTCGTTTGAGACCCAGATCCTCTGGTGATGAATCACAGCGCATAGGGTTCATAATGTCACTTTTGCGCAAAGAACCTCAGGGATGGGCCTTTTCTCTCCAACCTAGTGATCCATGCTTTAGATCAGTGGATAGTTTTTTTTCTGCTTTGGGTCTGTTGTATGATGATCCTGATCGTGTCTCATCAGCTGAGACTGAATTGAGACGTTTGAGGCAGGGATCAGGTAATGTGGAAAAATATTGTTCTCACTTACGTCGGTGGTCTGCCCAGGTGGGGTGGAACGATTCAGCTTTGAAAAGTTTGTTTCTTGCGGGGCTAGGTGAAAGGGTTAAGGATCTGCTGATTGCTTATCCCACACCTGGAAACTTGCAGGAGGCAATGCAATTAGCTATATGGGTGGACAGGAGACTGCGTGCAAGGGTTAATGAGAGTAAAACCTCTGCCATGTCAGCTCCGAATCTTGAGAGGGTCTGTACTGACATTGGAGAGCCGATGGAGATTGGGGCGATGGCACCCCGCTCTCAGGAAAAAGACCGCAGGTTTTCTGAAGGTTTGTGCTTTTATTGCGGAAAATCTGATCATTTCATTAAGAACTGTGTGCTTCGTATGAACAAAGAAAAAAAAAAAAGGTCAGTTACGCCCATATAGCCTGTTTAAATACTAAGCGGGTATTCCTATCTGCTACTACCGTTGCTCAGGAAGAATTAATTGAATTTCGGGTATTTGTGGATTGTGGTTCTACTCTGAATGTGATTGATGGGGGGATTCTTGGAAAAACTTAAATTAAAACCCAAACCTTTGTCATCCCCTATTGCTGTGGTTTCCGTCGATGGCTCTCCCTTGAAGAGTGTTACTCACAAGGTCTGTGAATTTCCCCTCACTATTAATGGTGTTCACCAAGAGAATTTGGATTTGGTAGTATTAAATAATTTGCCTTGTCCAGTAGTTTTGGGGTTGCCCTGGTTAAAATTGTACAATCCTGTACTGGATTGGTCTACCAATGAAATTAAGTCCTGGAGCCCTAAGTGTTATGACAAGTGTTGTAACGGACGTATTGCTGCGGTGGAAAAAGGGGAATTACCTGTACCTATTTAGGATTTTTGGAGAGTTTTTTCTGAGGATGAGTCACAAATTTTGCCTCCCCATAGAGACTATGATTGTACCATTGAATTTGTCCATGGAGCGACTCTTCCTAAAAGTCGTTTATTTAATCTTACTATTCCTGAGAGAAAGGCTTTGGAGGAATACATACAAACGAGCTTGGCCACCGGTCACATTAGGCCTTCCAAGTCTCCTGTGGCTGTTGGATTTTTTTTTGTTAAAAAAAAAGGACGGCGGTTTACGTCCTTGTCTGGATTTTCGTGAGATTAATAAAATTACTGTACGCAATCCTTACCCACTGCCATTGATTCCTGATTTGTTTAACCAGTTAGTGGGGGCCAAGTGGTTCTCTAAAATTGATGTCCGGGGGGCATACAATTTGTTGCGCATGAAGGACGGTGATGAATGGAAGACTGCTTTTAACACTCCTGTGGGTCATTTTGAGAATCTGGTTATGCCTTTCGGTCTTACCAATGCACCAGCATTTTTTCAGAATCTTATTAATGACATCCTTAGACCTTTGATCGGTACGTGAGGTATTACAGTTATTAATTGACAATTCGCTTTTTGCTAAGCTGGAGAAATGTGAGTTCGCTGTACAGAGAATTAGTTTTTTGGGCTACATTATCTCCAGCGAGGGCTTTGAGATGGACCCGGTGAAAGTTCAAGCTGTGCAGGAATGGCCTAGGTCTATTGGTTTGAAATCGATACAGAGGTTTTTGGGTTTCGCCAATTAATACAGAAAATTCATAAAAAATGTTTCTATTATTGTCAAACCGCTGACCGATCTCACCAGGAAAGGTGCTAATGCGGTTCAGTGGACTTCTGAGGCCATTGAAGCTTTTGTGTTTCTAAAGGAGAGGTTCACCTCTGCTCCCATCCTTATGCAGCCTGATGTGACTAAGCCGTTTTTGGTTGAGGTTGATGCTTCTTCGGTGGGGGTCGGTGCGGTGTTGTCTCAGGAAAACAAGGATGGAGTACATCCCTGTGCCTTTTTTTCAAAAAAATTTTCTGAGACTGAACTTAATTACGATATTGGTAATCGGGAATTGCTGGCGATTAAACTCGCATTTGAACACTGGCGTCACCTCTTGGAAGGTGCTAAATTTCCCATTCAGGTTTTCACTGATCATAAAAATCTGATCTATCTTGATGCTGCCAAGCGCTTGAATGCCCGTCAGGCTAGGTGGGCACTTTTTTTCTCGCGGTTTAATTTTTCCGTTACTTACATCCTGGGTACCAAGAATGTTAAAGCGGATGCTTTGTCTCGCAGCTTTTCTCCCATGGTCGGTGTTGAGGAGGAAGAGGAGAGCATTTTACAAGAAGGTGTTGTGATTGCTGCTTTGGACTCCGTTTTGGAGGATGAGATTCTTAAAGCTCAGGAGAATGCCCCATCTAACACTCCCCATGGGAGGTTGTTTGTGCCTAGGACCTTTAGGAGAGATTTGTTTGTTGAGTGTCATGAGTCTCGGTTGGCAGGTCATCCAGGAATTTCTGAGACCAAGAGACTTGTGGGTCGCAGTTTTTGGTGGCCTGGATGGCAGAAGGAAGTCATTAAGTGGGTGCGCCAATGTACTGTGTGTGCTAGATCCAAGTCTTCGCATGCTCCTGCTGCGGGGTTGCTTTGCCCTCTGGAGGTTCCTAGTGCACCTTGGACACATCTGGCTATGGACTTTATTACTGACCTTCCCCCCTCTGAAGGTTTCACGGTCATCTGGGTGGTCGTGGACCGTTTTAGCAAGATGTGTCACTTGGTTCCCTTCATCAAACTGCCTTGCGCTAAGACACTCGCTAAGGCCTTTGTCAAGGAAATTGTCAGACTACATGGTGTTCCTACTGACATTGTTTCTGATAGGGGACCTCAGTTCGTGGCTCGTTTTTGGCGTGCCTTTTGTGACAGGTTGGGAGTTCATTTGTCGTTTTCATCTGGATATCATCCTGAGTCTAATGGCCAGACAGAAAGGAAGAACCAGGATGTTGAGCAGTTCTTGCGTTGTTTTGTGGCAGACAATCAAGAGGGGTGGTCTGAATTTCTGCCACTTGCTGAATTTGCTCTTAACAACCATACATCCTCTTCTGCTGGGTGTTCGCCTTTTTTTTGTTGTTCTGGGAGACATCCGTCTTTTGGGTCATTCTCCAAATTGGTTTCGGCTGTGCCTGAGGAGGAGAGTTTTTCCGGTGATTTGGAGAGAGTTTGGACGGATGTGCGTGGTAATCTTCAGGAGGCTAACAAAAAATCTAAGAGGTACTTTGATAGGAAACGGCAAGAGGTTTTGTTTGCTGTTGGTGACATGGTTTGGTTGTCCTCTAAGAATCTGCGATTGAGGATTCCTTCTAAAAAATTGGGTCCCAAGTTCGTAGGGCCCTTTAAGGAGCTTCAGATAGTTAACCAATCTGCTGTTAGGTTGGAGGTTCCTACGTCCTGGAAGATTAACCCGGTGTTTCATGTTTCTCTGTTGAAAAAAGCTGATGTGTCTGATGGTGACGCCTCTGCCACTGTTCCTCCGGTGGTGGAGGACGGGGAATATGAAATTTCCCGCATCCTAAATTCTAGACGGTATAGAGGGAGTTTGCAGTATCTCGTCGCTTGGAAGGGTTTCGGACCTGAGGATAACTCATGGGTGAGGGCGGATGATGTTTCTGCTTCCAGACTTGTCAGAGCGTTTCACAGGAGGTTTCCTGGTAAGCCTGGGCCTAGGGGATCCGGAGGATCCTCTTAGAAGAGGGGGTACTGTTAGAACTCTCCTGTTAGTTTTTTTTTAGTTTGCTGGTCACATGACCATTTTTGCCTATTTAATCCGGCTCCGCCCTCCTGGTCTTGCTGGACTTCATTGTATTTACTACTCTTGAGCTAGCTTGGTGCTCTGTTGCCGTTCTCCGTTAGTTTTGCTAGGTCTTCTGACCTCTATGCTTTTTGTTGTGTGTTTGTCTTTGACTGCTACTATTTCTGCTAGGAGGTGTCCAACTTATCCCAGTCCCTAGTTCTTGTAGGGATCCCTCCCTCACATCTATAGGTCTTCGTTCAGACTAGCCGAGGACTTTAGCGGGTCTGATCGCAGGATCAGGTTCCCCGTTACATCGTAGGGATCTAGTTTAGTTCTATTGTAGGGACAGTTCTCCTGTCTTTCCTTAGTCCCTGTAGCAGATCATAACACCCACAGCTCCCTACGCACTGTATGATGATCCCCACAGCTCCCTACACACTGTATGATGATCCCTGTAGCTCCCTATACCCTGTATGATGGTCCCCACAGCTCCGTATGCACTGCATAATGGTCCCCACAGCTCCCTACGCTCTGTATGATGGTCCCCACAGCTCCCTATGCACTGTATGATGGTCCCCACAGCTCCCTATGCACTGTATGATGGTACCCACAGCTCCATATGCACTGGTATCATGGTCCCCACAGCTTCCTACGCTCTGTATGATGGTCCCCACAGCTCCCTATACACTGTATGATGGTCCCCACAGCTCCCTACACACTGTATGATGGTCCCCACAGCTCCTTAGATACTGTATGAGGGTCCCCACAGCTCCCTAGACATACCCTGTATGATAATCCCCACAGTGCCCTATGCACTGTATGATGGTCTTCACAGCTCCCTATGCATTGTATGATGGTCTCCACAGCTCCCTATGCATTGTATGATGGTCCTCATAGCTCTCTACGCACTGTATGATGGTCCCCGCAGCTCCTTATGCAGTGAATGATGGTCCCCACGGCTCCTTATACACTGTATGATGGTCCCCAAGGCTCCTTATGTACTGTATGATGGTCCCCGCAGCTCCCTACGCTCGGTATGATGGTCCCCACAGCTCCCTATGCACTGCATAATGGTCCCCACAGCTCCCTATGCCCTGTATGATGGTCCCCACATCTCCCTATGCACTGTATGATGGTCTCCACAGCTCCCTATGCATTGTCTGATGGTCTCCACAGCTGTATACGCACTGTATGATGGTCTCCACAGCTCCCTTTGCCCTGCATGATGGTCCCCACATCTCCCTATGCATTGTCTGATGGTCCCCACAGCTGTATACGCACTGTATGATGGTCCCTGCAGCTCCCTATGCACTGTATGATGGTCCCCACGGCTCCTTTTACACTGTATGATGGTCCCCACGGCTCCTTGTACACTGTATGATGGTCCTCACAGCTCCTTATGTACTGTATGATAGTCCCCACAGCTCCCTACGCTCTGTATGATGGTCCCCACAACTCCCTATGCACTGCATAATGGTCCCCACAGCTCCCTATGCACTGCATAATGGTCCCCACAGCTCCCTATGCCCTGTATGATGGTCCCCACATCTCCCTATGCACTGCATAATGGTCCCCACAGCTCCCTATGCCCTGTATGATGGTCCCCACATCTCCCTATGCACTGTATGATGGTCTCCACAGCTCCCTATGCATTGTCTGATGGTCTCCACAGCTGTATACGCACTGTATGATGGTCTCCACAGCTCCCTTTGCCCTGCATGATGGTCCCCACATCTCCCTATGCATTGTCTGATGGTCCCCACAGCTGTATACGCACTGTATGATGGTCCCTGCAGCTCCCTATGCACTGTATGATGGTCCCCACGGCTCCTTTTACACTGTATGATGGTCCCCACGGCTCCTTGTACACTGTATGATGGTCCTCACAGCTCCTTATGTACTGTATGATAGTCCCCACAGCTCCCTACGCTCTGTATGATGGTCCGCACAACTCCCTATGCACTGCATAATGGTCCCCACAGCTCCCTATGCACTGCATAATGGTCCCCACAGCTCCCTATGCCCTGTATGATGGTCCCCACATCTCCCTATGCACTGCATAATGGTCCCCACAGCTCCCTATGCACTGTATGATGGTCCCCACAGCTCCCTATGCACTGTATGATGGTCCCCACAGCTCCCTATGCATTGTCTGATGGTCCCCACAGCTCCCTATGCACTGTATGATGGTCCCCACAGCTCCCTATGCACTGTATGATGGTCCTCACAGCTCCCTATGCACTGTATGATGGTCCCCACATCTCCCTATGCATTGTCTGATGGTCCCCACAGCTCCCTATGCACTGTATGATGGTCCACAACAACTCCTTATAACTGGCATGATGGTCCCTACAACTCCCTATATCGTGTATAATGGCCCTCACAGCCCCATATATACAGTACTGTATGATGGCCCCCGCAGCCCAATATATACTGTATGATGGCCCCCACACCCACTTGTACACTATATTATGGCCCCTACAGCTCCCTTTATACTGAATGATGGCCCCACAGCCCCTTATAAACTATTTTCTGGCACCCACTCCCCATTTTATATAATATGATGGCCCCACTGCCCCTTATATATAGCATGATGACTCTCATAGCCCCTTATAGTATGATGGCACCCACACCCCTTATATATACAGGTGCATCTCACTAAATTAGAATATCATCAAAAAGTTTATTTATTTTAGTTCTTCAATGCTGAAAATGAAACTCATATATTCTATAAAGTCATTACAATCAAAGTGATCTATTTCAAGTGTTTATTTCTGTTAATGTTGATGATTATGGCCAGGGGCGCACATAGAAATCATGAGGCCCCATAGCAGAAGCTCTAATTGGACCCCCCCACCAAAAGAATAACTAAATATTTGTCTGTGTCACAGAAGAGCCGATCTCACAACTTTCCAGCCTTTACTTCGCTTTTCTAATGTTCCTCCTACTGAAGTCCTAGATCCCTCTTTCATTGCCCCCATGAAGTATGATGCCAATAAAAGTGCCCCCCAAACACAGTATGATACCCCCATGGTGCATTCCTCCACATTAGCCTCTACATGAACAGTATAATGACCTTATTGTACCCCACTTCAACTCCCAAGGCAAAGTATGGTGACACCAACACAGTATGATTTCCCCAACTGTGACTCCCACACAGCCCTCCATACAGTATAATGGGCCTACATACAGTATAATGGCCCACACTAGCCCTCCAAACAGTATAATGGCCCCACACAGCCCTCCATACAGTATAATGGGCCTACATACAGTATAATGGCCCACACTAGCCCTCCAAACAGTATAATGGCCCCACACAGCCCTCCAAACAGTATAATAGACCCCACACAAACCTTCATACCGTATAATTGCTTTCATACATTATAACGGCCCCCCACAAAGCCCTCAAAATATCATAATGGCCCCACATAGACTTCCATATAGTATAATATGCCACCCATAATCCTCCATATAGTATAATGCACCCTCCAAAATCCTCCATATAGTATAATGCACCCCCCATAATCCTCCATATAGTATAATGAACTTCCCATGGTCCTCGACAGAATATAATGCACTCCCCATAGTCCTCTATACAGTATATTTCACACCCCAAAGGGTAAAATGCAGCCCCCATATAGTATAATGCACCCCACACTCCTGCAATATTATGGGCACCACGTACTCACTGATTTTAAAATACTGTATGTTTTATATAAGACGACCCAAGTATAAGCCGAGGCCCCTAATTGTACCACAAAAAAACTGGGAAAACGTATTGAGTTGAGTATAAGCCTAGGGTGGGAAATGCAGCAGCTACTGGAAAATTTCACCATCCTGGTATGTATGGCTCCCTCATCACCAATCCTGGTATGCATGGCACCCCTCATCCCCCAATCCTGGTACATATGGCACCCCTCATCCCCCAATCCTGGTATGCATGGACCCCCTCATCCCCCAATCCTGGTATGCATGGCCCCCTCATCCCCCAATCCTGGCATGTGGGGCCTCCTCACCCCCCAATCCTGGTATGTGTGGCCCCATCACTGCACACTGTCTGTCATCACTGTATTCCTGTGACAGCCAGCCTGTTGCTAGTGTTCATAGGAGACCGTGATTTCTGCTATATATAGCAATGCTGTATATAGCACAAGCAATCAGATGATTGCAGGTTCAAGCCCCCTAAAGAGACGAACAAATACAGTGAAAAGTAACAAAAAAAATGAAAAAAGTATAAAAGTTGAAATCATCCCAGTTTTCCCCCCATTAAAAATTAAGAATTATAAAACATTTAAAAAATACACATATTTGGTATCGCTGCGTTTGTAAAAGTCAGATCTATCAAAATATAAAATAAATTAATCCATTTAGCAAACGGCGTAACTAGAACATTAAATAAAATGCCAGAATTACAGATTTTCATTTGTTGCAACAAGAAAAAAAAATATAATAACAGACAATCAAAACATTGTATATACCCCAAAATGATATCAATATAACCATCACTTTGTGGTGCAAAAAACTAGCCCTCACGCCGCCCCATTCCCGAAACATGAAAACGCCGCGGCTTTCAGATCTCGGAAAGTGGCAACACAAGCAAATTATTTTTCATCACTTAAATATAAATCCTATAAATCGTCACTTAAGTAGAAGAGATGAAGCTTTACTACCTCCTGCTCCAGCTCCAGCACTTCACCGCTGCCGCTGATCTTTAGTCACTGGCTTCAAGGGTGACATCATGACTGCAGCTCTGCAGCCAATCACTTGGCTCAGTGGGCCATGCTGACAGAGCTTCTAAGCTCAGTGATTGGCTGCAGCAATGATGTGTGCTGAAGTTGAGCCATCACCCCTGCAGCCTGTCACAATAGAGCACAGGCAGCGCTGAAGATCCAGAGCTGGAGCAGCAGGAGAAAGTAAAGCTCTGTGTGTTTTCTCCACCACTGGGAACCTCCTATATATTACATAAAAACATTCCTGAAAACCCCTTTAATCTGACTTTATAGAAAAAGTCTATATCCGGCTACTGTCCTCCTCTCATGAATCACAAAATATGCCAAGTGTGAACAACTCCTGTCCCCAAATGAGGACTTGCAGGCGATCAGTTGATAGTCGGGGGTCCGGCAGTGAACACCCTCAGCAATCAGCTGTGTTTTGCTGGACGTAGCGGCCTCTCCAGGACACATGTGGTATTACATGGTGCTCTTTCAGAATAATATGTAATATGTAATACATGATATCTTGAAGTCTTCCAGAAGAAGATATTGGCAGACAGGTAATGACTTATTACCTACCAGCCATTGTCTCCTTTATCACTCGCTAGTTCTTATACACATTTGGATGATGTCACATCTTCGTTGGAAGCCGTATTAGGAACCTCCATCGCAGATTTTATCATACAGGACGAGTTCTCAGCCAACAGCTATTTGGCCATTGTTCACATGACGTAAGCCTATGTTATATACAGCAATATGCAGCAGGATACACGAGATCCAGGGAAATATCCGATCGCCAGAAATGGGGTCAGGAAGGAATTTTTTTCCCCCCTGAATCAGAATTCTTTTGGGGGGGTTTCTTTGCCTTCTTCTGGATCTTTGGGTCCCAATGACTCTCAGGTGGTCCCCAATGACCGCAGCTCGTTTTGTGGTCTCCACCGGGGCCAATCTGAGAGTGACTGTGACCATAGTTTAATTTCTTAAAGGGCCAGTAATATTTTCATTACAATGTTGCTTATTGCTATTTCAATAAAAAAATTAATTATATATATATATATTGTATTGTGTGTTTTTTTTCCTGGATTTCACCTTACACAGTGAGAATGATAAGAGTAATCACAATATATGGGGGCTCCATACACAGAGAGAACTCTGGTACCAAATTCCATGACAATTGTTCTGGGGTTCAGTCTGTGATGGAGCAGTAACATTGTATCCAGGACGTCGTACACACCATGCTACAGAAAGAAGACTGAAGAACGGGACGCAGCCGCAGAATACAGGAGACATAGGGTCTTGTGTAACAGTAAAAAACAGGAAAGATGTTCAACAAGTGGCCGGGGGGCTCCAGGACCAAACCAGGAGGGAGGCCTCAGTCATCAGTGGCCAATATTCCCATGAAGTGGCCCACATTTACTAACCGTTCAGCAGCCACTCGTTCACCTTTGAACAGCAGTAATACAGTAACACCAGGTTAATATTCTTCGGGCTCAGAGATGCACAGACAGTGAACCCTCTTAAAAAGAAGAATTGGACTGACATTCCCTAAGCAATAAGTACCCACACAATTGGAGGGACAGATTGCTAGCCCTTGCTGCACCATGGTGTATGCCCAGTGGTGGCCACTCTTAGTCTAAGTTGGCTCTTCAGATTGCATGGTGATAAAGAACCTGAGGGCCACATACCTTCAAGAAAAAGATCTCATAAGGACACGTCGCCTTGAATTGTGAAGAACACAATAATGTTTTCCATACAATTCTATTGTGTTCTATTCAGGATATATTAAAAAAAAGTCTGGTCCTTAGAAGTTATAAAATGAGGTCAATACAACCTCAGGTGAACAACAACACATCACAAATGACACCAGGTCATCGAATATTTACCAAAAAATAGACTTAAATGCAGAAACAGGGTGTGAAAAATTAAAGGGGTTGTCCAATGAAAACAAGCTCCAATCTACAGGAACCTTCATCCCCTTTAGATTGGAACGGTGGTACGCATGCTAAAATGCTGCTCCATTCATTCTATATGAGGCGGCCATGAAGTGCGCCCGACTATTTTGGACCGATGAGACAGAGTGGCCTTACAGAGAAGGGTCCTTGGATTGGACGCCGAGTTACGGACCCCAAAGCAGCACTGAATAAGATGTAGTAGTGGGAGTCACGAGTGCAAGGGTTCAAGGGCGCCAGTAGGGGAAGACATAGTGCGCGAAAACGAAGAACAAGTAACCAGACCTGCTGATCAGCACTGCAGTGCTGAGGCCGAGTTATGGCGAAATAGGGAGCGACAGTGCGCCTCACCAGTCCTGGAGTATATTACAGAGGAAGGATACTGTGTGGAAAATGCTTCATACTGTAAAGGAAACCTCCAGAACACTTTGTGCCCCCCGATATCCCTTGTATGCCGGGACGTTGCTAGGGTCCTAAAAGATCAGGGGCCAAAGCCCCAAAGTAGGTGTTTCCCCATACAACCTCTCCGCCACTTAAAAGAGGACCTATACATATATAATTACAGTACACCATTGTTGCTAACCTAAAATACACAACTGAAAGACCAATATTCCCAAAATTACTTCTATACAAGGCAATAATAATCCCGCTACACAATGCCCTCTACCATCAACACTACACAGTGAGTACATAGTATTATGATATGACCATTGCCTCTACATAAAAAACACACTGTACAAAGACCATCTGACTTCTCACATTTCCAGCACCGTCCCCATCTATTCCCACCCTGCACAACCTCCCCATGCTGCCTGCTCTTCCCACGTGGAATAGGAACCTCAATACTTCAAAAATTATGTCATTACTATGATTACCCTCCACCAATTAATGCTACAAAGACTGTGTGCCAGATAGAGGGGACCTATAAAAATAATAGCGTCCCATAGAAAGTAGTAAAGACCCTACTGTGCTACCTAGCAAGTAATAATGCCAGATATGCTCTTATGAAAGTTTCAATATCTGAAGTGTTCCCTCCAAGCAACAAATACCGTTGAGAATCCCCTTTAAGTAATAATGCCCCCTTAAAGCCACAATCAAACTACACCCAACTACAAAGCTCTTCTTCAAGTCTATGGAAGATGATTTCGGGGTGGTGAAAGAAGAAATTTCTGATGATGCACCCATTTAAAAGAAATAATGTCCTGAGTGCCCCCATAGCACCCTGTATATGGTATGATAGTCCCACAGCTCACTACACACTGTATGATGGTCCCCACAGCTCCCTATGCACTGTATGATGGTCCCCACAGCTCCCTATGCACTGTATGATGGTACCCACAGCTCCATATGCACTGGTAACATGGTCCCCACAGCTCCCTACGCTCTGTATGATGGTCCCCACAGCTCCCTATACACTGTATGATGGTCCCCACAGCTCCCTACACACTGTATGATGGTCCCCACAGCTCCTTAGATACTGTACGATGGTCCCCACAGCTCCCTAGACACTATATGATGGTCCCCACAGCTTCATACACACTGTATGATTGTCCCCACAGCTCCTTAGATACTGGATGAGGGTCCCCACAGCTCCTAGACACTGTATGATGATCCCCACAGCTCCCCCATGCACTGTATGATGGTCCCCACAGCTCACTATGCATTGCATAATGGTCCCCACAGCTCTCTATGCTCTGTATGATGGTCCCCATAGCTCCCTATGCCATGTATGATGGAACCCACAGCTCCCTATGCACTGTATGATGGTCCCCACAGCTATCTACGCTCTGTATGATGGAACCCACAGCTCTCTACGCTCCGTATGATGGAACCCACAGCTCACTATGCACTGTATGATGGTCCCCACAGCTCCCTACACACTGTATGATGGTCCCCACAGCTCCCTAGACACTGTATGATGGTCCCCACAGCTCCCTATGCTCTATATGATGGTCCCCACAGCTCCCTATGCTCTGTATGATGGTCCCCTCAGCTCCCTACGCTCTGTATGATGGTCCCCACAGTGCCCTATGCACTGTATGATGGTCTTCACAGCTCCCTATGCATTGTATGATGGTCTCCACAGCTCCCTATGCATTGTATGATGGTCCTCATAGCTCTCTACGCACTGTATGAAGGTCCCCACAGCTCCTTATGCACTGAATGATGGTCCCCACGGCTCCTTATACACTGTATGACGGTCCCCACGGCTCCTTATGTACTGCATGATGGTCCCCGCAGCTCCCTACGCTCGGTATGATGGTCCCCACAGCTCCCTATACACTGCATAATGGTCCCCACAGCTCCCTATGCCCTGTATGATGGTCCCCACATCTCCCTATGCACTGTATGATGGTCCCCACAGCTCTCTACGCTCTGTATGATAGTCCCCACGGCTCCTTATACACTGTATGATGGTCCCCTCAGCTCCTTATACACGGTATGATGGTCCCCACAGCTCCTTATGTACTGTATGATAGTCCCCACAACTCCCTATGCACTGTATGATGGTCCCCACAACTCCCTATGCACTGCATAATGGTCCCCACAGCTCCCTACGCACTGCATAATGGTCCCCACAGCTCCCTATGCCCTATATGATGGTCCCCACATATCCCTATGCACTGTATGATGGTCCCCACAACTACCTATGCACTGCATAATGGTCCCCACAGCTCCCTATGCACTGCATAATGGTCCCCACAGCTCCCTATGCACTGTATGATGGTCTCCACAGCTCCCTATGCATTGTCTGATGGTCCCCACAGCTCCCTATGCACTGTATGATGGTCCCCACAGCTCCTTATGCACTGTATGATGGTCTCTTCAACTCCTTATAACTGGCATGATGGTCCCTACAACTCCCTATATCCTGTATAATGGCCCTCACAGCCCCATATATACAGTACTGTATGATGGCCCCCGCAGCCCAATATATACTGTATGATGGCCCCCATACCCACTTGTACACTATATTATGGCCCCTACAGCTCCCTTTATACTGTATGATGGCCCCACAGGCCCTTATAAACTGTATTCTGGCACCCACTCCCCATTTTATATCATATGATGGCCCCACTGCCCCTTATATATAGCATGATGGCTCCCATAGCCCCTTATAGTATGATGGCACCCACACCCCTTATATACACTCATCAGAAGAGCTTTAAACTAGAACAATGTGGGAAGGGAAGCAAAAGGCCAGAAAAAGCCATACAGCTGACAAATACTATTGAGATCTCTGCTACTGGAAGTGGAAAGGAAGAACAAAGACAAAACAATTTAAATAATAAAAATATGGGAGGAAGAGAAACCAATCACAAACTAAAATGTTTTTATACAAATGCACAAAGCATGGGCAACAAACAAGGAGAATTGGAACTACTAATGCAGGAAAAGGAATATGATGTCATTGGAATCACTGAAACTTGGTGGGACGATACACATGATTGGAATAAAAGGCTAAAAGGATGCAACTTATTTGCAAGAAACAGACTTGATAAACGAGGAGGAGGTGTCGCATTGTATGTTAGAAAAGCGTATATCTGCACAGAGATTGAAGCTTCAGAGACTGGGAGTTCTGTGGAAACTGTTTGGGTAAGAATACAAGGAGAGAACAACGGAAAGGACACCATTGTAGGCATTTACTACAGGCCACCTGGGCAAGCTGAAGATATGGATGAACTCTTTATGTATCAAATGACCAAGTTCTCCAAAAAATATGACGTAGTGGTCATGGGAGATTTCAACTATCCAGACATTTGTTGGGAATCTCTCTCAAGTAAAACTAACAGGTCAAGCAAATTCTTATCCTCTCTTGCTGACAACTTTATCTTCCAAAAGGTAGGGGAGAAAACAAGGGGATCTGCTACTTTGGATCTAATCCTTATAAACAGGGAGGAAATGGTTGAGGAGGTAAAGGTGGCTGGGACCCTAGGAGGCAGCGATCATGCTATTATAGAATTTTGGATAACTAGAGGAGGAAGACATGTGAAGACTCAAACTTCAAGGTTAGATTTTAGAAAGGCAGATTTTAAGAGACTCAGAAAGAGAATAGGAGGGATCCAATGGCTGGATGTCCTTAAGGACAAAAATGTCCAGGAAGGATGGGAAATTTTTAAAAATGAGATTCTCAAAGCACAATCGTTAACAATCCCGAAAAGTAGGAAGAATGGGAAGCATTTAAGGAAACCAGGATGGATGAACACAGAACTTAAACACATGCTAAAAAGAAAGAAAGAAATGTTTATTAAATGGAAAGAGGGAGGCATATCTAAAGAAGATTATAATGCAGTCTGCAGATCCTGCAGGGCACGTATCAGGTTAGCTAAAGCTGACAATGAATTAAGGCTTGCAAGAGATGTCAAAAGCAATAAAAAAGGATTTTGAGGGTATGTCAAAAGTAAAAGAAAAGTCAAAGATGCTATAGGATTTTTACAGGATGAAAATGGAGAAATGGTAAGAGAGGATGTTGAGAAGGCCGAACTTTTTAATTCCTATTTTGCATCTGTTTTCTCTCAGAAAGAAAATGTAACATCAACTGATCTTCACTGTCTTTTTAAAGAAATGGAGGAATCCAAGTTATCTGTAAACAGAAAGATTGTAAGGGAATATTTAGCTAACATAAATGAGTTCAAGTCTCCAGGTCCAGATGAATTACACCCCAGAGTACTGAAGGAGATCGTAGAAGAAATTTTAGAACCACTCTCCATAATCTTTGAAAATTCTTGGAGAACAGGAGAAGTCCCAGAAGACTGGAGAAGAGCAAATGTTGTTCCTATCTTCAAAAAGGGGAAGAAGGTGGACCCAGGGAACTATAGGCCGGTGAGTCTGACTTCTATACCAGGAAAGATCTTTGAACAAATTATTAAACAACATGTATGTAAGTACATGGATAAGAATGAAGTGATTAACCAGAGTCAGCATGGGTTTGTAACTAACAAGTCATGTCAGACTAACTTAATTTCCTTCTATGACAGAATCACTGACTGGGTGGATCAGGGAAATGCTGTAGATATAGTATATCTTGACTTCAGCAAAGCATTTGACAAAGTATCTCACACCATCCTTATTGAAAAAATGACCAAGTATGCAATGGACCAGGCAACTGTTAGGTGGATTCATAACTGGCTTAGTGATCGGACTCAAAGGGTGGTTGTAAATGGCTTCACATCCAGCTGGATGAATGTCTCAAGTGGGGTACCACAGGGCTCCGTCCTGGGACCTGTATTGTTCAACATCTTTATCAATGATTTAGATGAAGGAATTGAGGGTAAACTGATTAAATTTGCTGATGACACAAAGCTAGGAGGGATAGCTAATACTAGAGAAGAGAGAGAGAGGATTCAAAAAGACCTAAATAAACTGGAGCAGTGGGCAGCAACCAACAGAATGGTTTTTAACAGGGAAAAATGCAAAGTACTACATCTGGGCAATAAAAATGAAAAAAGCATATACAGAAAGGGAGGAATAGAGCTAAGCAACAGTACATGTGAAAAAGACTTAGGTATACTAATAGATCATAGACTGGACATGAGTCAACAGTGTGATGCAGCAGCAAAAAAGGCAAATACAATTCTGGGATGTATTAACAGAAGCATACAGTCTAGATCACGTGAAGTCATTATCGGTCTTTACTCCTCTTTGGTCACACCTCATCTGGAATACTGTGTACAGTTTTGGGCACCACATTTTAAAAAAGACATAGACAAACTGGAGCAAGTTCAGAGAAGAGCGACCAGAATGGTGACTGGTCTGCAAACCATGTCCTATGAGGAACGGTTGCAGGATTTGGGAATGTTTAGCTTGCAAAAAAGAAGACTGAGAGGAGACTTAATAGCTGTCTACAAATATGTCAAGGGCTGTCACATTGTAGAAGGATCATCTTTATTCTCATTTGCACAAGGAAAGACTAGAAGCAATGGGATGAAACTAAATGGGAGGAGACACAGATTAGATATTAGAAAAAACTTTTTGACAGTTAGGGTGATTAATGAGTGGAACAGGCTGCCACGAGAGGTGGTGAGTTCCCCTTCAATGGACGTCTTCAAACAGAGGCTGGACAGACATCTGTCTGAGATGATCTAGTGAATCCTGCTTTGAGCAGGGGGTTGGACCAGATGACCCAGGAGGTCCCTTCCAACTCTACCATTCTATGATTCTATGATTCTATATACAGGTGCATCTCACTAAATTAGAATATCATCAAAAAGTTTATTTATTTTAGTTCTTCAATGCTGAAAATGAAACTCATATATTCTATAAAGTCATTACAATCAAAGTGATCTATTTCAAGTGTTTATTTCTGTTAATGTTGATGATTATGGCCAGGGGCGCACATAGAAATCATGAGGCCCCATAGCAGAAGCTCTAATTGGACCCCCCCACCAAAAAAATAAAGAAATATTTGTCTGTGTCACAGAAGAGCCGATCTCACAACTTTCCAGCCTTTACTTCGCTTTTCTAATGTTCCTCCTACTGAAGTCCTAGATCCCTCTTTCATTGCCCCCATGAAGTATGATGCCAATAAAAGTGCCCCCCAAACACAGTATGATACCCCCATGGTGCATTCCTCCACATTAGCCTCTACATGAACAGTATAATGACCTTATTGTACCCCACTTCAACTCCCAAGGCAAAGTATGGTGACCCTAACACAGTATGATTCCCCCAACTGTGACTCCCACACAGCCCTCCATACAGTATAATGGGCCTACATACAGTATAATGGCCCATACTAGCCCTCCAAACAGTATAATGGCCCCACACAGCCCTCCAAACAGTATGATGGACCCCACACAAACCTTCACACCGTATAATTGCTTTCATACAGTATAACGGCCCCCCACATAGCCCTCAAAATATCATAATGGCCCCACATAGACTTCCATATAGTATAATATGCCACCCATAATCCTCCATATAGTATAATGCACCCTCCAAAATCCTCCATATAGTATAATGCACACCCCATAATCCTCCATATAGTATAATGCACCACCCATAATCCTCCATATAGTATAATGAACTTCCCATGGTCCTCGATAGAATATAATGCACTCACCATAGTCCTCCATACAGTATATTTCACACCCCAAAGGGTAAAATGCAGCCCCCATATAGTATAATGCACCACACAGTCCTGCAGTATTATGGGCACCACGTACTCACTGATTTTAAAATACTGTATGTTTTAAATAAGACGACCCGAGTATAAGCCGAGGCCCCTAATTTTACCACAAAAAAACTGGGAAAATGTATTGAGTTGAGTATAAGCCTAGGGTAGGAAATGCAGCAGCTACTGGAAAATTTCACCATCCTGGTATGTATGGCACCCCTCATCACCAATCCTGGTATGTATGGCACCCCTCATCCCCCAATCCTGGTACATATGGCACCCCTCATCCCCCAATCCTGGTATGCGTGGCCCCCTCATCCCCCAATCCTGGTATGTGTGGCCTCCTCATCTCCCAATCCTGGTATGTGTGGCCTCCTCATCCCCCAATCTTGGTATGTGTGGCCTCCTCATCCCCCAATCCCGGTATGTGTGGCCTCCTCATCCCCCAATCCTGGAATGTGTGGCCCCCTCATCCCCCAATCCTGGTGACGCACCCCTGGGCCTGTGTCGCGCAGCGTTGCGCATGCGGGAGCTTACCCGGAGCCGGATCTGTTGAGGGTTGTAGTCTCGTGGCGGTGACCCGGTCCGTGCCCAGGGAGTCAGACTAAGTGGCGCTGTATTAGCGGTAGATGTTGGACGACTACGCCACCCGTTGAGTGCAGCTAAGGAGCTGCTGCTGCAGGGCAGACCGCTGAGGCCGGTGGTAGGATTGTGCAGCGTGATAGTATAACCCCCAACGGGAGGGGTATGGCCTCAGGGCAGCTGACGTGGATGATGGGGGTAGCAGGAACCACTCGGAGACGGTACGGTGTAGTTCAGGGTCTTTACTGGTGACAAAGATAGACCCTCCCGGAGTACTGGCTAGCGATTGGGGCCTGGTCAGTCCTTGAGCAGATGGGATTTCCCCTGGCCAGGCGGAGTTGTAGGCCTCCCAAACTAACGATACTCTTCTGGCTACCTTGCTAGAGGCGGGTATAAGTAGCCCACGTCCCTGAGTGTACCGTGTGGTGCTCACCCGTATGGCCGGTGACTCGGGGCCTTCTAGTAGCTTCCGCTCCACGACGGCGGTGCTGGTCCCATGCGTGTGACCGTGCCTTCGGGTTTCTTGGCCAGAGGACCTGCAATCCCCTGCCTGACGGATTCTGCTGCTGGGTAGGAGTTAGTCCCCACAGCCTCGGACTCCGGGTCCGGTAAGAAATCTTCCCAGTCAGGGCGAGCTCTGCAGCTGCCAGCCCCTGACTCCTTGTAACACTGCTCCCACAGAGCTCCTGTTGTTTCTTCCCATAGCTGCTTCTCTTCTCTGTCTCTACTTCTGGCATGGCCCAGGAGCTGGGCCCAGCCGGAGCCACAGCTCCCTGTCAGCCCTCCTGGCTGAACTCTCCCTCTGAACTCTCTAATAGTGTTGAGCCACCCCCGTAGTGTTCGAGTTCGGTTCGGTTCGTCGAACACCCGTGTGTTCGCCGAACTGTTCGTCGAACTGTTCGTCGAACACCTTCGAACACCGTTAAAACCAATGGCAGGCAAACAAAAACACATAGAAACACATAGAAAACACCTTCAAAGGTGTCCAAAAGCTGACAAACTGCTCAGAAGACATAACTAACACATGGAAAAGTGACAAGTACATATAGTCATGCGAAAATAAAAGAGGTGGAGGAGTAAAAGGAGGGGGAGACACAGATATAGGCATGTCATGCCCTTCTAAAATCCAAAAAGTGAGAAGCCGACACGGCCAGTCCGCTCCTGCCCGTGCCACCTCCGTGTCGCCGGGTTTGTGCCAGAGCCGCGGTGAACCCTGACGGCCAGCCCCCCTCTCCCAATACTGGTGCCTGTGGTGGAGGCAGCTCTAAGCTTTTTAATTTAAATTGTCTCTCTAATTTGAATGAATACACTTTAAATCCATTTACAAGGATCTATTGGAGGGCAAGTCTCATGCCAGCAGCCGCGGTAATTCCAGCTCCAGTAGCGTCCACTAAAGCTGCTGCAGTTAAAAAGCTTTTATAAGGATCGAGCTCGGCTGTCCACCGCAAGGCATCCTACTGCCAGTCCCAGCCCCTATGCCTTGGGGTGCCTCCTGATGCTCTTCACTAAGTATCCCATGGTCCCGAAGCATTTCCTTTGAAAAAATTAAGTGTCTAAACTACAGGTGGTGCAGCTTGCTTAACAGCCGGGATAATCCGCTGACTAGCAGACACTGCTACTAGGCACAAAGTATTTCCTGGGCTAGATGCAGTTAAAAATTTGTAATTAGATACTCTCGTTGGATGCTGAGAAAGCATTCCATAGAGTCTCCTGGCACGCCATATATGATTCTCTTAAAAAGCTTGGGGTAGGGGTCTAGGGGACCCTTTTATAGCCAAAATCACGGCCCTGTATCGCAATACGTCACCTAGGCTGAAGATAAATGGAACTGTAGCACCCTGAGGGCTCAGTTGCTACAGACGTATTGCACCTCACCCAGAGGTGTGATATCTCACTCTCAGGTAAGGATGGAGTGTGGATCAGGACCCGACACCTGCATGCATTACACCATACACCCGCTAGGAAGGCACCACATAGGGTCAGGGAAACTGGCGCCAAGTTTACCAAGAGGAGGCCCGAGGCAGCCGGACAGAAGTGTTGGTAAGAAAGGCCAGACAAAGGACACACAAAGGGGGTCCTGTGAAGTGCTCCAAAGTTATCTGGGAGTTGTCTGAGCCCCTCACCTGGTGAGCACAGTACGACGTGGGCAGCCGTTACCTGCAGACGTGGTCTGGATAATAAGAACTGTGAGTAAAGGCCCTGGACTGCATCACTGACTCCGTGTCGTTACTGCTGCTGCCCTGCACCATCACCCCCATCCTCCGCATACACTGCCCTGAGGCTATACTCCTCCCGTGGGGAGTTATGCTACGCTCTGCTGCACCCACAACACCAGCCTCAGCGGTCTGCCCTGTAGCGGCGGTTCACTCTGACCGCAATCCACGGGTGGCGTAGTCGGACATTTAAACATCAAAACCACATAAATAGTTCCGCCACTTGTTTGACCGCCCTGAGCCACGGAACCGGGTCGCCGCCACGAAGACTACAACCACCAGCATCCACCAAAAAGGGTCCGGCTCCGGGTGTCCCAAGGCCCAGGGGGTGCGTCAGAACATTTTCATCACCTTTCACAATCACCAATGGGACAAGGCAGGGATGTCCTCTGTCCCCTCTCTTATACATCCTAGTGACGGAGCACCTGCTCTCATCAATTCGCCATAACCCCAATATTAGGTGGATTGAGGTGGGAGGCACCGAGTACAAGTGCTCTCTATTTGCTGATGATGTCCTAGTATATATCACTCAATCACATATATCCATCCATGCTGTTATGGCTGAAATAGATCACTTTGTTACATGGTAAAATTTTAAAATCAATGCAGCGAAGTCTGAGGCCCTCGATGTCTCCCTCCCCAAATCCATATAGGATTCCATCCAGTCCAACTTTCCCTTTGCCTGGCCCTCACAGGGTATCAAATACTTAGGAATTCCTATTCATAGAGACCTCTCCCATCTATGTTATCTTAATTTTGGGCCCTTTATTGAACAATTACATACAGACCACGGTTGGCAAGTTAGAACTGTAAGATTCACTACGTGAACCGCTGGTGTTTTGTGGAAAAGCACATGTACACTGCGTTCCAAATTATTATGCAAAAAGTGTTTAGGAGTGATAAGGGAAGAATTTGTTTGTTTGTCAGTTAAACTCATTGATGGTGATGTGTGTCAGGGCTCTTTATATCACTGTAAGCAATTGCAGACACCTGTGCTAATTAGTTTGGCAGGTGTGTCCAATGAAAGGCAAGACTACTTAAGAAGGCTGTCTCACATTATTAAGCAGCCTACATTTTCTGCCAAAATGGGAAAGAAAAAGGATGTGTCGGCTGCTGAGAAGCAACAAATTGTGGAGTGTTTAGGTCAAGGCATGACTACAATCAACATTGTGCGATGATCAGGATGAAGTGTCTTGGCAATCAAGAAGTATGTAGCTGATTCACAGTACACACGTGTGCGTGCTGATAAGGGCAAATTGAGGACTCTTTCCTACAGGCAATTACGTCAGGTTGAAAGAGCAGCGGCAAAAAAGCCTTGTCATAGCAGCAGACAAGTTTTTGAAGCTGCTTGTGCCTCCAACGTCCCCCGAACAACAAGATGCAGGGTCCTTCAGAGGTTTGCAGCTGTGCATACGCCATCCTGTCGACCTCCTCTATCCACTTCACACAAGCAGAAACGGCTCCAGTGGGCCAAACATTACATGAAGACTGATTTCAAAACTGTTTTGTTCACGGATGAGTGCCGTGAAGCGCTCGATGGTCCAGATGGATGGAGTGGAGGATGGCTGGTTGATGGACACCCCACGCAAACACGGCTACAGCGCCAACAAGGAGGAGGTGGAGTAATGTTTTGGGCTGGAATCATGGGGAGAGAGATTGTCGGCCCCTTTAGGATCCCTGAAGGCGCTAAAGATGAACTCCATAATGTATGTGGATTTTCTCAAACAGCACTTCCTGCCATGGTTCAAGAAGAAGAACCGTGTATTTCACAGCAAGATCATTTTTTTGCATGATAATGCACCATCTCATGCTGCACATAAAACATCTGCATCTCTGGCTGATATGGGCATAAAAGGGGACAAACTTATGGTGTGACCCCCATGCTCCCCTGACCTCTACCCCATTCAGAACCTTTGGAGCATCATTAAAAGGAGTGTCTATGATGGCGGGAGGCAGTTCACATCTAAGCAACAGCTCTGGGAGGGTATTCTGTCCTCATGCAAAACAATTGAAGCAGAAACCATCCAAAACCTGACAAATTCAATGGACGAGAGAGTTCAGAAGCTCCTTTCGAACAAGGGGTCCTATGTGAAAATGTAACATCACCTAGAATAAAGTTTTGAGTTGAAAACTGTTTGATTTCAGTTTCTAACAACCTGCTAATGCTTATAATTTCAAAAATGACCATTTTTTTGGTCTTTATTAAAATGAAAAGGTTGATCGAAAAGTTTGGGGGATCTAAGAGTGTGGCAACCCAGTAGTCATGATTACTTCGAATTCTGACAATATGAGGGTCATGCTGCAGGTAGTGCAGCAAGAAGGCACTTATGTGTCTTGCGCATCTCGGAGCCCCAAAATTATTTTCCGGGCTAGATGCAGCTAAAAAATATTTTTAATTTTAAATCTGGTGGAGCTTATTATAGATGGCCTAATAGGATCAGTGCTGCACACTGCTACAAAGCTCAAATTATTTTCCAGTCAAGATACAGATAAACATGATTAGTAATTTGAAAGCTTAAAACGTTTGGTAGGGTGATTTTAACCAATCATCAAGCTTTTACTCTCCCCAGGATGACACAGGGGTAGAAAAGTCGTTTTGGATCCATGATTTGTTCATCTTTATGAACGTGAGTCTGTCTACATTATCAGTGGAGAGCCGCGTGCGCTTATCTGTCAGCACACCACCAGCAGCGCTGAACACACGTTCAGACAGAACGCTGGCTGCGGGGCATGACAAGATCTCCAAGGCGTAAGTGGCTAGCTCCGGCCATTTATCCAGATTGGAAGCCCAAAAAGAGCAAGGGTCCAGTGACACAGTCGTGGCTTCAATGTTTACTTGGAGATACTCCTGTACCATCGTCTCTAGGCGTTGACTATGTGTCAGACTTCTTGTCTCCTGTGGCCTTGCAAAGGATGGGCTAAAAAAGTGGTGAAATGATTCCACAAAATTGATGTTACCAGCAGATACTGTGGTTCTGTTACGGTTTGAGTGCTGAACACTTGACGGTCCCACGGTCGGCAAGTTGGAACTGTGAGATTCACTACGTGCACCACTGGTATTTTGTGGAAAAGCACATGTAAGATTCTGCAACAGTCTCTGCTGATACTCCTGCATGCGTGCATCCCTTTCTATGGCAGGAATAATTTCTGCAAATTTACTTTTGTACCGGGGATCTAACAGTGTGGCAACCCAGTAGTCAGGATTATTTCTAATTCTCACAATTCGAGGGTCATGTTGCAGGTAGTGCAGCAAGAAGGCACTCATGTGTGTTGCGCATCCAGGAGCACCAAGTCCCTGTTGTGTTGGTGGCGAGGTAACAATCATGCTTCCTTCCTCTGTCCTCTCCCCCCAACCTCGCACAACAGAAATGTGATCAAGGTCTCCCTCATCTGATGAGTCTTCCATCAGTTCGTCCTCCACTTCTTCCTGGGCTCCTGCACCTTCCTCACTAGTTTGGCTGCTACCATGCGCCCTGGTAAAACCATCTCCCCCACCCTCACATGCCTGCCGCCTTGGTGCTGCCGACCGTCTGGACCTTGCAGATGTTAGCCCTTCCGCATACAACTCCTCCTCCTCTACTTCCTCCACCTCCTCTTGTGCCACCACCTGACTCCGAATTCTGTTTAACATGTGCTCCAGCATGTAAATCACTGGAATAGTCATGCTGATAATGGCATCGTCAGCACTAAACATCTTCGTCGCCATTTCAAAACTGTGCAGAAGGGTGCATAGGTCCCTGATCTGAGACCACTCCTCCAGCGTGATTTGCCCCACCTCTGAATCTCGTTGGCCCAGGCTATACGTCAGAACGTATTGCACCAGGGCTTGTCGGTGCTGCCACAGTCGCTGCAACATGTGCAGAGTTGAATTCCACCGGGTAGGCACATCGCATTTTAGCCGGTGAAGTGGCAGGCCCAACGACTTCTGTAGAGATGTAAGTCGCTGAGCTGCGGGATGCGAACGGCGGAAGTGAGCACACAGCGACCGTGCCCTCTGCAGAAGGCCATCTAGTCTGGGATAGTGGGCTAAAAATTGCTGGACAACCAGGTTCAACACGTGAGCCATACAAGGCACGTGTGTGACATTGCCCCGGCGAAGGGCCGCACCCAGGTTTGCAGCATTGTCGCACACGGCCTTCCCTGGTTTCAGGTCCAGTGGAGACAACCATTCATGAAATTGGTTCTCCAGAGCTGACCACAACTCCTCAGCTGTGTGACTAACATTTCCCAGACATTTCAATGTAAAAACCGCCTGATGACGTTGAGCCCTACTGCCAGCATAGTAAGGAGGTGTGCAGGATCCCTTCTGCGCAGTTAGAAAGCTTGTGGCATGACCAGACAGGCTTTGGGTGCAGGTGGAAGACCGAGAGGAGGTTGAGGAGGCAGAAGCAGTGGAGGAACTTTGACATAAAGAGGATTGACGCACAACTCGTGGGGACGGCAAGACTTGGACAGCAGCCCCTTGTCCTGCTGTCACCATAGTTACCCAGTGCCCAGTCAGCGACATGTAACGCCCCTTTCCATGCCTACTCGTCCAAGTGTCTGTGGTGAAATGCACCCTGTCACACACAGAGTTTCTCAAAGAAGCGGTGATGTTGTGTGCGACATGCTGGTGGAGCGCAGGCACACCTTTCTTTGAGAAGTAGTGCCGACTGGGCATCTGGTACTGGGGCACTGCGACGGACATAAGGTCTCGAAAATCCTCTGTGTCCACCAGGCGGAAAGGCAGCATTTCTGTAGCCAAGAGCTTGCAGATGGTGAAATTCAACCTCTTAGCTTTCTCATGGCTAGGAGGAAATGGTCTTTTACTTGTCCACATCTGAGGAACCGAGGGCTGGCTATTGTGCTTAGACGGGGTTGATAAGGGTGTCCCCGGCAAACTGCCGGTCTGTGAGGAAGATGCAGGCGGACATGTTAGGTTGCCTTGATCCAAAGCTGGTGCTATCGATGTCGGACAGCGCTCAACACCAGCTGGTGTTACCACCTCCAAAGAAAATGATGACCTGCCAATCACGCTGGCTGTTGCGGGTAAAGAGGTGGCAGGTCTGCGCCCCAAAACAGGTGTGACTGCTGTCCCCCCAGTCACAGAGGATGAAGAGGCCGCGGATGCACAAGATATGGCAGACTGTGGTTGGCCCGGCCGGCTAGGCCGCATTGTAGCACACTGAGCTTCCCACTGCAACTTATGCTTCATGTCCATGTGCCGGTTCATGCATGAAGTACTCAAACTATGCATTTTTTGGCCTCTACTTAGCTTTTGCTGACAAATGTTACAGATAACACGAGTTGGGTCATCTTTATCGATCTGAAAAAATGCCCAGGCTATGCAAGGCTTAGCACCCATGCGACCTGAAGAGCCACCACGACTTGTGGTGAGAGGCAGAGTTGTGTTTGAGGATGCAGTTGTTGACGTGCTTCCAGTACTACGTCTCTGTCCAGGAAGGCGCAACCTGACCTCGTCGTCACTAGCATCTTCCTCCACCTCCTCTGCTGACCTCATCTCTTGGCTGACTGTGGGTTGACAGTAAGTGGGATCTCCGACCTCATCATCATCACCCTGTGCGTTATCACACCCGTCGTCCTCAGAGCCAACCTGTTCCTGCCCTGACAAAAAACTAAAGTTGTCGCTCCAATCAGGTATTTGAGTCTTATCATCGTCTTCCTCATTGTCTCCACCAACAGGAGTTACAGTTTGGGAATGAGGGTCTACATTATGGTCAGAACCTTCTGCGTCTGGTCCTGGATCCGACTCATAAAGATTCTGGGCATCAGTGCAGATCATTTCCTCGTCTGGATTCACAGAAGCGCTGGAGTCGACCTCTGATTCCCAGGCTATAGTATGAGTAAACAGCTCTGCAGACTCAACCATCTGTTCTACCTCATACTCAGACGGGCAGCTGGAGATTTGGGAGCTGTGAGGAAGCAAGTGCGATTTGGGTGACACCTTTGAGGACTGGAGTATTTGTGATGTTGAAGTTGATGTGGAGGAGAGCCCAGTTAAAGGAGCACTTGATATCCGTTGAAGCACCTGCTGTTTTTGTGCCTCATCTGGAATTTGTAGCGATTGGCGTGGCCGTAAGAAAGGGATCTTATCACATTGTCCGCTAAAAGAAGTAGACATTTTAGTTTGGCTGGAAGATGGTCTTTCTTCTGCAGATGTTACTGTTGCTTTAACACCTACCCCACGGACACAACCTTTTTTCCCCTTCCCAACACGCCTATTCCCCTTTCCACCAGCAGCAGGCCTTTTTCCACTCATTTTGGTGGTTAACTAATTCACAACTCTGGAGTTGTTTGCACAAAAAAACAATGGATGGTAACCGAGCAGAGCTGAGTGGCCAAACTGTGGTATTAGGCCAAAACTATTGGCTGGGTTAGATGCAGAAAAAAATTATTTTGAATTTGCAACCTGATGGAGGTCAGTATAGATGGACTAATACAACAAGTCCCACACACAGCTAGAAGCCCAAATATTTTTTCAGAGGTACTGTAGATGCAGATAAAAATTAGTTTTAATTTGCAACCTGATGGAGGTCAGTATAGATGGACTAATAGAGAAAGTCCGACACACTACTAGAAGGCCAAATATTTTTTCAGAGCTAGATGCAGAAAAAAATTATATTCAGTTTGCAACCTGATGGAGGTCAGTATAGATGGACTAATAGAGAAAGTCCGACACACTACTAGAAGGCCAAATTTTTTTCAGAGGTAGATGCAGAAAAAAATATATTCAGTTTGCAACCTGATGGAGGTCAGTATAGATGGATTAATAGAGAAAGTCCCACACACTGCTAGAAGCCCAATATTTTTTCAGAGGTAGATGCAGAAAAAAATATATTCAGTTTGCAACCTGATGGAGGTCAGTATAGATGGACTAATACAACAAGTCCCGCACACTGCTAGAAGCCCAAATATTTTTTCAGAGGTACTGTAGATGCAGATAAAAATTAGTTTTAATTTGCAACCTGATGGAGGTCAGTATAGATGGACTAATAGAGAAAGTCCGACACACTACTAGAAGGCCAAATATTTTTTCAGAGCTAGATGCAGAAAAAAATTATATTCAGTTTGCAACCTGATGGAGGTCAGTATAGATGGATTAATAGAACAAGACCCACACACAGCTAGAAGCCCAATATTTTTTCAGAGGTAGATGCAGAAAAAAATATATTCAGTTTGCAACCTGATGGAGGTCAGTATAGATGGACTAATAGAGAAAGTCCGACACACTACTAGAAGGCCAAATATTTTTTCAGACGTAGATGCAGAAAAAAATATATTCAGTTTGCAACCTGATGGAGGTCAGTATAGATGGATTAATAGAACAAGACCCACACACAGCTAGAAGCCCAAATATTTTTTCAGAGGTACTGTAGATGCAGATAAAAATTAGTTTTAATTTGCAACCTGATGGAGGTCAGTATAGATGGACTAATAGAGAAAGTCCGACACACTACTAGAAGGCCAAATATTTTTTCAGAGCTAGATGCAGAAAAAAATTATATTCAGTTTGCAACCTGATGGAGGTCAGTATAGATGGACTAATAGAGAAAGTCCGACACACTACTAGAAGGCCAAATATTTTTTCAGAGGTAGATGCAGAAAAAAATATATTCAGTTTGCAACCTGATGGAGGTCAGTATAGATGGATTAATAGAACAAGTCCCACACACAGCTAGAAGCCCAATATTTTTTCAGAGGTAGATGCAGAAAAAAATATATTCAGTTTGCAACCTGATGGAGGTCAGTATAGATGGACTAATACAACAAGTCCCACACACTGCTAGAAGCCCAAATATTTTTTCAGAGGTACTGTAGATGCAGATAAAAATTAGTTTTAATTTGCAACCTGATGGAGGTCAGTATAGATGAACTAATAGAGAAAGTCCGACACACTACTAGAAGGCCAAATATTTTTTCAGAGGTAGATGCAGAAAAAAATATATTCAGTTTGCAACCTGATGGAGGTCAGTATAGATGGATTAATAGAACAAGACCCACACACAGCTAGAAGCCCAATATTTTTTCAGAGGTAGATGCAGACAAAAATATATTCAGTTTGCAACCTGATGGAGGTCAGTATAGATGGACTAATAGAATGATGCTATGCCCAAAAGATTTTACTTCACTAGGTGCAGTAAAAAAAATTGGTATTCTATACACAGGTGGTATATCTTGCAACACAGATAGGCTACTCCACTGACTAACACACTCTGCAATAGGCCAAAAAGGATTAGCTTTGCTAGATTCAGCCAAATGCTGTGAAAAAAACTTGCACAGCACTGGCACAGACCTGCCTGGCAAAAACTGATAGGAACTGATGTAACCTAGTCCTGAAAAGGACTCCAATTACAATTAGTCTTTACTCCCACAACCTATCTATTTAAGAGCACAGACCTCCCTGATAAAAGTCGTAGGAAATGCTGTAACCTAGTCCTTAAAAGGACTGCAATCACAACTATTCCCTACTCCCAAGCTATCTGTATATTTGTGCGAAAATTGGCTTGAAATTAACAAGGTATAGCGCACACAGCAACAGCGGTGCCGTCTAACACGCAGCTGCAGCAGTGAGAAAATGGTGGCGACGGGGAAAATGGCTGGGTCTTATAGGGCAAGGACATGTGACATACACTGCCAATGACACATGCCCTTGCTTGTGTGAAAAAAAGCACTTCGCTCCGTGTGTGCGCTGCTGATAGGCTGACAGATTGCACCTCCCCACTGTAAATGCGGGAAAGAGAAAAAAAAATGGAGATCTTCATTGTTCCTGCAGAGATCCATCCCCTGCCCCTCCCCCCGCCCCGCTGTACACTCAAACTGCGTATTAACATTAATTTTCATCATTACTGAGAAAAAATCCAGTTATGATTTTGGTGCACGAACAGTTATCGAACATAACCTCGAACAGCCGAATTTTTCTCAAATTGTTCGTGTTCGCCGAACGGCTCGAACACCGCCCAAAACAGCTCGAATTTGAGATTGGCGAACAGTTCGAGTAGAACAACGCTCATCTCTACTCGAGAGAGAGCAGGAGAGACGCTCGAGAGAGAGAGCAGGAGAGACGCTCGAGAGAGAGAGAGCAGGAGAGATGCTCGAGAGAGAGAGAGAGCAGGAGAGACGCTCGAGAGAGAGAGCAGGAGAGACGCTCGAGAGAGAGAGAGAGCAGGAGAGACGCTCGAGAGAGAGAGAGCAGGAGAGACGCTCGAGAGAGAGAGAGCAGAAGAGACACTCGAGAGAGAGAGAGCAGGAGAGACGCTCGAGAGAGACAGCAGGAGAGACGCTCGAGAGAGAGAGAGCAGGAGAGACGCTAGAGAGAGAGAGACGCTCGAGAGCGAGCAGGAGAGAAGCTCGAGAGAGAGAGCAGGCGAGACGCTCGAGAGAGAGCAGGAGAGACGCTCGAGAGAAAGAGCAAGAGAGATGCTCGAGAGAGAGAGCAGGAGAGACGCTCGAGAGAGAGAGCAGGAAAGACGCTCGAGAGGGAGAGAGAGCAGGAGAGACGCTCGAGAGAGAGAGAGCAGGAGAGACGCTCGAGAGAGAGAGAGCAGAAGAGACACACGAGAGAGAGAGAGCAGGAGAGACGCTCGAGAGAGTGCAGGAGAGACGCTCGAGAGAGAGAGCAGGAGAGATGCTCGAGAGAGAGCAGGAGAGACGCTCGAGAGAGAGAGAGCAGGAGAGACGCTCGAGAGAGAGAGCAGGAGAGACGCTCGAGAGAGAGAGAGCAGGAGAGACGCTTGAGAGAGAGAGCAGGAGAGACGCTCGAGAGATAGAGAGCAGGAGAGATGCTCAAGATCAGGAGAGACGCTCGAGAGAGAGAGAGCAGGAAAGACACTCGAGAGAGAGAGCAGGAGAGACGCTCGAGAGAGAGCAGGAGAGACGCTCGAGAGAGAGAGAGCAGGAGAGACGCTCGAGAGAGAGAGCAGGAGAGACGCTTGAGAGAGAGAGAGCAGGAGAGACGCTCGAGAGAGAGAGCAGGAGAGACGCTCGAGAGAGAGAGAGCAGGAGAGACGCTCGAGAGAGAGAGCAGGAGAGACGCTTGAGAGAGAGAGAGCAGGAGAGACGCTCGAGAGAGAGAGCAGGAGAGACGCTCGAGAGAGAGAGCAGGAGAGACGCTCGAGAGAGAGAGAGCAGGAGAGATGCTCGAGAGAGAGAGAGAGCAGGAGAGACGCTCGAGAGAGAGAGCAGGAGAGACGCTCGAGAGAGAGAGCAGGAGAGACGCTCGAGAGAGAGAGAGCAGGAGAGACGCTCGAGAGAGAGAGAGCAGAAGAGACGCTCGAGAGAGAGAGAGCAGGAGAGACGCTCGAGAGAGAGCAGGAGAGACGCTCGAGAGAGAGAGAGCAGGAGAGATGCTCGAGAGAGAGAGAGCAGGAGAGACGCCCGAGAGAGAGAGCAGGAGAGACGCTCGAGAGAGACAGCAGGAGAGACGCTCGAGAGAGAGAGAGCAGGAGAGACGCTAGAGAGAGAGAGACGCTCGAGAGCGAGCAGGAGAGAAGCTCGAGAGAGAGAGCAGGCGAGACGCTCGAGAGAGAGCAGGAGAGACGCTCGAGAGAAAGAGCAAGAGAGACGCTCGAGAGAGAGAGCAGGAGAGACGCTCGAGAGAGAGCAGGAGAGACGCTTGAGAGAGAGACGCTCGAGAGAGAGAGCAGGAGAGAAGCTCGAGAGAGAGAGCAGGAGAGACGCTCGAGAGAGAGAGCAGGAGAGACGCTCGAGAGAGAGAGCAGGAGAGACGCTCGAGAGAGAGAGAGCAGGAGAGACGCTCGAGAGAGAGAGAGCAGGAGAGATGCTCGAGAGAGAGCAGGAGAGACGCTCGAGAGAGAGAGAGCAGGAGAGACGCTCGAGAGAGAGAGAGCAGGAGAGATGCTCGAGAGAGAGCAGGAGAGATGCTCGAGAGAGAGAGCAGGAGAGACGCTCGAGAGAGAGAGAGCAGGAGAGACGCTTGAGAGAGAGAGCAGGAGAGACGCTTGAGAGAGAGAGAGCAGGAGAGACGCTCGAGAGAGAGAGCAGGAGAGACGCTCAAGAGAGAGAGAGCAGGAGAGACGCTCGAGAGAAAGAGCAGGAGAGAAGCTAGAGAGAGAGAGCAGGAGAGACGCTCGAGAGAGAGAGCAGGAGAGATGCTCGAGAGAGAGAACAGGAGAGACGCTCGAGAGAGAGAACAGGAGAGACGCTCGAGAGAGAGAGCAGGAGAGACACTCGATAGAAAGCAGGAGCAACTGTCAATCACTTCATCACTATATGACTCAGTAATGATACCTATAGCATATTACTCAGGGTGACAACATGGCAGGTCACAGAGTTACTTTCATGATCTAGATTTGCTAAATTGGAGATTATCATGATACAGAGCCCATGTCCATGACTTATGTCAGCTCCAAAGTGAAATATGTATTGAAAAAAAATTAAAAAAAATTATATATATACACACACATATACATACACTGCTCAAAAAAATAAAGGGAACACTCAAATAGCACATCCTAGATCTGAATGAATGAAATATTCTCATTGAATACTTTGTTCTGTACAAAGCTGAATGTGCTGACAACAAAATCACATAAAAATCATCAATGGAAATCAAATGTATTAACTAATGGAGGCCTGGATTTGGAGCCACCCCCAAAATTAAAGTGGAAAAACACACTACAGGCTGATCCAACTTTGATGTAATGTCCTTAAAACAAGTCAAAATGAGGTTCAGTATTGTGAGCGGCCTCCACGTGCCTGTATGACCTCCCTACAACGCCTGGGCATGCTCCTGATGAGGTTGCGGATGGTCTCCTGTGCGATCTCCTCCCAGACCTGGACTAAAGCATCCGCCAACTCCTGGACAGTCTGTGGTGCAACGTGATGTTGGTGGATGGAGCGAGACATGATGTCCCAGATGTGCTCAATCGGATTCAGGTCTGAGGAATGGGCGGGACAGTCCATAGCTTCAATGCCTTCATCTTGCAGGAACTGCTGACACACTCCAGCCACATGAGGTCTGGCATTGTCCTACATTAGGAGGAACCCAGGGCGAACCGCACCAGCATATGGTCTCACAAGGGGTCTGAGGATCTCATCTCGGTATCTAATGGCAGTCAGGCTACTTCTGGCGAGCACATGGAGGGCTGTGCGGCCCTCCAAAGAAATGCCACTCCACACCATTACTGACCCACTGCCAAACCGGTCATGCTGAAGGATGTTGCAGGCAGCAGATCGCTCTCCGCGGCGTCTCCAGACTCCATGTCTGTCACATGTGCTCAGTGTGAACCTGCTTTCATCTGTGAAGAGCACAGGGCGCCAGTGGCGACTTTGCCAATCCTGGTGTTCTGTGGCAAATGCCAAGCGTCCTGCACAATGTTGGGATGTGATCACAACCCCCATCTGTGGACGTCGGGCCTTCATACCACCCTCATGGAGTCGGTTTCTAACCGTTTGTGCAGACACATGCACATTTGTGAAATCCTATCAGCAGACCAAATAATATATGGTCTGTAACCCCTACAATACTAACAACACCAACAAAAAAGTTCAGCTAGGGAAAAGAGAAATAAATAAAACAAAACAGACAGGGAAAAAATCCCTGTACTATAAATGATTACTAATATTATTCAATAAGTAATCCCAGGCTGACACAA
Organism: Phyllobates terribilis; assembly: GCF_046119375.1. Taxonomy (NCBI): domain Eukaryota; kingdom Metazoa; phylum Chordata; class Amphibia; order Anura; family Dendrobatidae; genus Phyllobates; species Phyllobates terribilis. The sequence continues at coordinate 10,837,872 of NW_027362777.1, forward strand.
AAGGGGTTTGAATCAAAAAGTATATAAATTTTTATTGCACAATATTACATTTAATTACACAATAGTAGTAAAAAGATGTAAAAAGTGGATGGGGAGGAGAGAGGACAGCTAAAGGAAACAGGGTAAAGCAAAAATACCCCGTTCAGAGACTAACATCCCCAAAGAGAGAGCAGCTTACGATGTATACCTAATTAGAGTATAAGTTGTTTGAGCTGTCAAATAAGTAGTGTGATTGTATAAGATCCTGGCACAGGATCATGCCAGGTGATATCAAGTCTACCAATAGAGATACAACATAGAACATATATATATAACTATGATGGATTATAAGTTAAGAGTTTTAATAAAATCCATGTTGTCAAATCAGTAAAGTTATATGGTCTCCGTTACCTTGAGTCATTGTTGGTAGATCTTAGGACAGCATAAAGTAAGGTGCTGGGGATGCCTGGCAGCCTCGACGCGCGTTTCGCCCGGAAATGGCTTCGTCAGGAGGCGTGGCTAATGTGCAGGAAGGAGACACCTTATATATGTGGTTATGCCAATCAGAGGCATTAGTATGGCGAGGCCCCGCCCCCGGCGACGACGCGGGCGCCGCGCGTCACACGCGGCAACCAAGGGGATAAACCATCCCCTCCGTCGCCGCGGCAACGCGCCCCGCCCACGACGCCACCGGAGCGGAGACGCGCCATCCCGGAAAAGATAAAAATACGTGATGTGAAGGATGGCAAATCAAATCTCATGGGGGATGCAGTTTGCACCGGACAGAGTCGCTCATATGGCAAGGCCCAGCCCCCGGCGATAATGCGGGCAAAGTAACTTATGCACCGCCCAAAGGGGTGTGCCCCCTTGTCGCCATAGTAACGCGCCCAGCTGACGGCGCCGCCGGACCTGAAACAAACCGGCGAGGAAGACAGAACATGTAAAGTTATGTTAGGTATATAGGACGGGTTTCAGTGGACAAGAGACTATAGGGAAGTGCAGCGCAATGCCAGCACACGGAACGGCCGTTTCACTGTGTCGCAAGGCACTGCACTCTCCATAGCAGAGGGTATAGAGTAAAGGTCCCATAAACGAGAAAGGAAGGGAGGGGGGGGGAAGGGGAGAGAGGGAAAGAAGGGGGGAGGAAAGGGGGGGGAAAGAAAAGGGGAGAAAAAGAGGGGGGGGGGGAGAGAAAGGGGGAGAGGGAAAGGGGGGGAGAAAAGGGGAAGGTGACTGACTGGACAATAAATCTCTGTGTGGGGAAATAAATAATCATGTAGATGAAAAACACATATATGGATAAGCATAAAAGAAACCATTAGGTAAAAAATATGTATGACAGTATGCAAAACACATAATTTACATTTAAAGTGTCTTGTATGAATTTTAAAGATAATGATGTAAATGTTATATAAATTCCAAAATATGCTCCCATAACATACAGTAGCCACTCAAGACAACAATTATATAGGAAAAAATATTAAGGATATCAAAGGCCTAAGCCGTTAGATATTAAATATAAAAATAACTGTACGTCTGTTCAATATAATATTCCACGTTAGTTCCTATCATTCAAGAGTTATAAACATGATTATTATATTAATTGATTGAAGAGATAGTCCATTCAGAAGTAGTTAGTAGTTATTCAAAATTCTTCAAAGTGTTCAATAGATTACATCTTCCGCTGGTTTGATGCATAATGAATTTCATTCATTCGAATGATTCACACCTCCCCATAATCATAGCGTAGTAATCTAGGTCAAATGAATAAAGGGAGATGTAAAAATAGAGACATAAAAAGGGTACAAAAAGACAATGGCCCAAGAGAATAAAAAGAAGATAACAGAGGGTGTCAGAATAAAAATAGCGCAGCACTTAAATTTACAGAAAAGACTTGAAACTGACCATATCATTTAGCCCCTTTGGGGAGACAGTATCCAATAACACGATCCACCGTGTCTCTTTTTGAAGCAGTCTCTTTTTAATATTTCCTCCTCTGATCCCCATGTATATATGATCAATACCCCGAACTATTAATCCACGTGGGTTACTTTTATGGTTTTCTAAGAAGTGTTTTGGTATTGTTTTGAGGGAATTAGGATCGGTACAAGAGGAGGCATTATTGATATCTCTGATGTGTTCTTGTATGTGACGCGCCCCCTGGGACATATTCCTTTCTTTCAGGGGAATACCCGGAGCCGGATCAGATGGGGGTTGTAGTCTCCGAGTGGCTGTGACCCGGTCCGTGCCCAGGGTGTCAAACTCAGTTGTATGTGGCAGTCCTACAGATGTTATTAAGTTCTTTATTGTCGACTACGCCACCCGTTGTGTTGCGGTCACTGTGGCCGCCGCTGCAGCAGGGTCCGCTGAGGCTGATGGTGGGTGCGCAGCTTGGTGAGATAACCCCCAACGGGAGGGGTATAGCCTCAGGGGGGACAGGTGCAGAGGATGGGGGTTGTGGTGGTGCAGTGCAGACGGCAATGAAGACAGAGTCGGGTTGTGCAGTTAAGGGTGTTTACTTACTGCAGATGTTGTACTGGTCACTCCAGCTTCGAGTGACCACCCGAGCCGTGCTGCGTCCACCAGGTCCTGGATCCAGCCAACCCCCAAACAAGTCCGGAGCGTGGCCCTGAGCTCTCCTTCTGTCCCGTTCTCTGGCCGTCCCCACTATTGATCCACCCAGGTCCAGCTCCCTCGGGCCTTCTGTTGGGAGACCCTCGGCCTTGGGTTCCCTGACCCTTCATGTGGTGTGCCTTCGGGATGGATGTGGTGGGTGGCCGTGGCAGATGCTGCCCACGGCCTCCGGTCTCTGGCTGGGGAGTGTTTTTGCCCCCACCAGCTTGGGTTCCGGTACCCTGTGCCGACTCTTCACCCGTGGATTGGATTTGGGGTCTCAGAGTCCTCTCTTCTCTTTCCCCCTCTGGGTCTCTCTTGCTTTCTCCTCTCTCACTCTGGGTCTCTCTTCTCCTCTCCTCCTTGCTAACTTGTTCTCTGCAACTGACCCTGATCTTAGTTGGTGCCCTCCTTTTATACACCCTCTATGTGTGAGCTCAGGTGACCAGCACCCAATGAGCTCCTATCTTTACCCAGGCTGCTCCCCCTATCTGCCCCTACACTACTTGGGATGTACCACCCCCCTCCCACTCCAGCCAGGAACAGACTCGGTCGTACCTGCACATTTCTAAGTGGGAGTACCGTCGGCCTGTTCCTCGGAAATGGGATGTGTGTAGTGCATGCAGCCTACCGAGCTCAGTCCCACTCTCCATCCTTGCCCGGGAGTGGAATATCACACCTCTGGCTGAGGTGCAATACTCCTGTAGCAGCTGAATCCTCAGGGTGCTACATTCCCCCCTGGTAAATCACAGCACGTCCTCGGGCTGCAAAGATAAAACCACATAAACATACAATTTTTTTTTTCCTAAACATAACATATAAAACATATGAAACATATAAATTAGCAGCATCAATAAAACTTTTTATATAAACTTTCTCGTCGCTTCTGGCTCCTCCTCCGGTCACTGTGCAACGTGTGACCAGGTAAAACGCCACAGTCTCTGGAACACGTGGCTTTCCTATAAAACCAGTAGGGGGGGGGCGCTTTAGGAAGCGCAACTATATACAGGGGAAGTTGGCCGCTCTCAGTCCTCGGCCAGGTAAAGGGAAGGGAATGGCTGCTCACAGTCCTCAGCCTGGTATGGATACGGGATAACGGGTAAACAGTTCACTCATGCTGGTCCCAACGGGGACTATATATGTAGCAACAGTTTCTTTGGTACCCAGTCGGGTAACTATTTACATCTACTGCTCTGCCGCACTCAACGGCGTCTTCCTCCTGCTCTTTGCTTGTAGCTGGTTGTAGCTTCAGACCCGTCCGGGTCCTCTTGCTCCTCCTCCTCCTGACACCTCAACTCCTCCTCCGTCAGGCGATGTACGTGGAGGGCGTAAGGTCCTTTGGCACACTTGTGCCGGGTAAAGGTGACCTCGTCCCCGATGTAGAGGTCACGGCCTCGGTGCCCCTCCGGCAGATGGGACTCTACGTCCCTGCGCGTTACAAAGACGTCACCGCAGGTGTTGTGGTCCCTGATGAAGCCCCACCCGTGCTGCATGTTAAACTTGATGACAGTCCCGGTGGTGCGGGGACTGTGCACTGCACGGGGGTCCCTCCTGGTCCGGCTCTTTTGCTCGGCGCTCCTTATTTGGGCCTGTTGTTCCCGGACCCGCCTCTCTCTCCGCTCTCTCTCGAACTCCTCGAGCTGCTGACGACAGCACTCGGCACGTTCTGCTGCAGCTGCCCGGGTCTCTTGAGTGAACCCCATGAGATCTTCTCCGGTGGGGTCCCACTCAAACTGGGCTTCCTCTAGCGGGGGCGAGATCCTTGCCACGGGCTTCGGAGCCGGGATCAGGGGTGCACACATGGGCCTTGCCCTCTTTTGGAGCTCTTGTTCGTAGTACTCCCTGGGCCAGATGAAAGGCTGCCCGTCCGGCCACGTGTGCTGGGCAAACAAGTCCTCTCCCAGACGCGGCACTCTAGATCTTACGGGCGCGGGCGCGGTGGTGGTGGCGCCCGGGTTGCCAGGGCCTTGCGGCCAGGCCTGGGGTATCTGGAAAGTGAAGGGCACCGTTAGGACGGCGGCGCCCTGGGCTACCTGGCCTTGCGACCAGGCCGGGGGCTCCGCGGAGGTAGGGGGCGCTGTTGGTAATGCGGCGCCCGGGAGTACTAGGCCCTGCGACCAGGCTGATGTTACTTCCTCCTTGGCCACGCTCGGGGTCGTTGCGCATGGCGTCACAGGGGTCGCGGCGGTGGCTTCCGGTTGGGGCCTAGTCCATGGCGGTGACGTGGCGGTTTCGGGCACGGCAGGGGGACTTTCGGGCTCTGCGACGGGGAGCTGGGGCAGGTAAGCGGTTTCCCGGTTTGGGGTATAGACGTCCCCTTTACCTGCCTCCATGCGTTCGGCTCCCTTTTCGGCGCCGTCTCCGGCCTTCGGTCCTCCCGCGCCATCCTCAGAGGCGGTCTGTCTCCTCATCGTGGTTGGCGTGCTCCGGGTCTTAGTTTGCTGGGCCATCTCTCGGCTCCACTCCGCCAATGTCTCTCGCTGTACCCGGGCCATCCTCCGTGCGAGGCCCTCCAGGGCAGTCTGTGCACACTCCCGGTCTCGGGGGAGCTGTGCGAGGACCTGCACTAAGCCTAGTGGGGTCGTGGTTTCTAGCAGGCTCCTGACCAACGGGTCGGTGCTGCTCTGCTCTTCTTCCAGCAGGCTCCTGGCCAGCGGGCCGGTGCTGCTCTGCTCTCCTTCCTCGGTCTCTAGCAGACTCCTGGCCAGCGGGCCGGTGCTGTTCTGCTTTCTCTCCATCTCCGGGTGAGCTCGCTCTCTACTCTGCTCCAGGCTTCTTGCCTCCGGGTGCGCTCGCTCCAGACTGCTCCAGGCGGCACCCATCGTTGTTCTTTTCTTTCGTCTCCTCCCACTTCGAGGGCGGTCCCGGGGCAACTCGGTGACTGTCAGCTCCAGGGGCAGTTCTTTCACGCTGACAGACACCTCCAGCATCACAGTCTCTGTTGGTGGGGGCGGTTTCCACTTTTGGCGCCATTTTCTGTCCTGGCCCACGATGGGAGGCGACCTCTTGCCCTCCTTTGGCACGCCCATAATGGCGTCCGCTGCTCTTCCAAGGCGGGAAAAAGCTGGAAATGGCGGGAATCGCTTCCCAGTGGCGGGAAACTCTGCAGATGGCGGGAACAAGCTAGAAATGGCGGACAACCGGCGGGAAACGACTGGTGATGGAGTCCGATGGCGTGGACCCTCCGGAACCGGCGGGAGACTTCTTTCTGAGGTAAACTTGCACTTTTCTTCAGGCACGCAGTACCCGGGTGTTGCGGGCACGTAATCCTGCCGACTACGCCAAAGTTGACGCGCCCCCTGGGACATATTCCTTTCTTTCAGGGGAATACCCGGAGCCGGATCAGATGGGGGTTGTAGTCTCCGAGTGGCTGTGACCCGGTCCGTGCCCAGGGTGTCAAACTCAGTTGTATGTGGCAGTCCTACAGATGTTATTAAGTTCTTTATTGTCGACTACGCCACCCGTTGTGTTGCGGTCACTGTGGCCGCCGCTGCAGCAGGGTCCGCTGAGGCTGATGGTGGGTGCGCAGCTTGGTGAGATAACCCCCAACGGGAGGGGTATAGCCTCAGGGGGGACAGGTGCAGAGGATGGGGGTTGTGGTGGTGCAGTGCAGACGGCAATGAAGACAGAGTCGGGTTGTGCAGTTAAGGGTGTTTACTTACTGCAGATGTTGTACTGGTCACTCCAGCTTCGAGTGACCACCCGAGCCGTGCTGCGTCCACCAGGTCCTGGATCCAGCCAACCCCCAAACAAGTCCGGAGCGTGGCCCTGAGCTCTCCTTCTGTCCCGTTCTCTGGCCGTCCCCACTATTGATCCACCCAGGTCCAGCTCCCTCGGGCCTTCTGTTGGGAGACCCTCGGCCTTGGGTTCCCTGACCCTTCATGTGGTGTGCCTTCGGGATGGATGTGGTGGGTGGCCGTGGCAGATGCTGCCCACGGCCTCCGGTCTCTGGCTGGGGAGTGTTTTTGCCCCCACCAGCTTGGGTTCCGGTACCCTGTGCCGACTCTTCACCCGTGGATTGGATTTGGGGTCTCAGAGTCCTCTCTTCTCTTTCCCCCTCTGGGTCTCTCTTGCTTTCTCCTCTCTCACTCTGGGTCTCTCTTCTCCTCTCCTCCTTGCTAACTTGTTCTCTGCAACTGACCCTGATCTTAGTTGGTGCCCTCCTTTTATACACCCTCTATGTGTGAGCTCAGGTGACCAGCACCCAATGAGCTCCTATCTTTACCCAGGCTGCTCCCCCTATCTGCCCCTACACTACTTGGGATGTACCACCCCCCTCCCACTCCAGCCAGGAACAGACTCGGTCGTACCTGCACATTTCTAAGTGGGAGTACCGTCGGCCTGTTCCTCGGAAATGGGATGTGTGTAGTGCATGCAGCCTACCGAGCTCAGTCCCACTCTCCATCCTTGCCCGGGAGTGGAATATCACACCTCTGGCTGAGGTGCAATACTCCTGTAGCAGCTGAATCCTCAGGGTGCTACATATGCGTACTTTTAAGGCTCTGGTGGTCATGCCTATATAAATTAGTCCGCAGGGACAAGTGAGATGATAGACGACTGCTTCAGTGTTACAAGTGATATGGTGGACAATGCGAAAGTACCTATCTCCATTGGAGTTGCAGAAATGTGATGCTTTTGGTAAAAATCTGCATATCGAACATCTGCCACATGATGAACTGCCCCAGGGTGGACCTTTGTTCTTACCCAAGAACGAATTTTTGGGAGGAATATAATGGCTATTAGTTATTAAATCGCTCAGTGTGTTAGATTTCCGCCAGGCAACAGCTGGTCGGTTAGGGAGCTGACTTTTTAAATCTTTGTCGGTCAGTAATACTGCCCAATGTCTCGTCAAGATTTTTCTGATGTCAGACCAGTTATTGTTAAACGTCGTTATAAATCTGGGGTATGAATTTTCTGTGAATTCTCCATTTTTGGGTTTAAATTTTGGGACAAGAAGACTTTGTCTATCTGAGTTTTTAGCTCTAAAGTAGGCTTTATTTACATCTCGGATGTTATAACCTCTATTCAAGAATCTTTTAGAAAGATCTTGAGCTTGATGAGCGAATTTGTCATCACTAGAGCATATCCGACGGGCTCTAAGGTATTGGCCGACGGGGATTGAACTTTTTAATTTTGGAGGATGTGAGGAGGTAAAATGTAATAAAGAGTTGGTAGAGGTCTCCTTTCGAAAAATATCTGTGCCGATCCTCCCGTCAGCCATTCTAGTAATAAGTAAATCCAGAAAGTCTATGCGGGACTGGCTATATTTATAAGTCAATTTAATATTTAATTGATTATTGTTAAGATGATGAAGAAAATTGTCAAGTTGTGACGTGGAGCCCTGCCATATAAATAACACGTCATCTATATAGCGAAACCAAGAGACGACTGATTCATGACCGGGTGTTTCAAGGACCGTGTCCCTTTCCCACATTTGTGGCCTGCTGGAGGTAATTTTGCAGGGCTCTGTCAGTGCTCCCCCTGTTCCTCCTTGCACAAAGGCGGAGGTAGCGGTACTGCTGCTGGGTTGTTGCCCTACTACGGCCCCCTCCTTGTCTCCTGGTGTACTGGCCTGTCTCCTGGCAGCACCTCCAGCCTCTGGACACTACACTGACAGACACAGCAAACCTTCTTGCCACAGCTCGCACTGATGTGCCATCCTGGATGAGCTGCACTGCCTGAGCAACTTCTGTGGGTTGTAGAGTCCGTCTCATGCTACTGTAAGGTGCCCCAGCGAGGTAGTCGTGGGCGAGCTGTAGCCCCCTCTCGCTATGGCACCCTACAGACAATACGTGTCCTCCCTCTGAAGTGTGGCTGTGCATGTAGTGCTCTTCACTTACTTCAAGCCATCCGATCGCGGCTGTCTCCAGGCAATTTTCTTCTGGGACCAGGGCAGCAATAATTTCAGAGGACACGAGGTTCTTAACCAGAATTTGGACTTTACTTGGGGAAGAGGAATATATACAATATTTACAGTAAGATATAATGGATAAGGCCCGACAGGCAATCATCTCTCTCACAGGCGCTGTTAACTGCTTCAGCCCTGGTTCCCTCTTTAAGCGGAGCATCTCTGTGGCTATAATTCCTGGCTCAAGAGACTCCTCTGTATTGACAGTGACCGGATCCGATATCTCTCCCCCACGTCTTAGCTTGGAGTCCTATTTAGCTTCCTCTGCTTCCTGCAGACTAGAAGTGCCCCGTGTCCTCACTACGCTTTGATGAGTTTCTCCGGCGAGCGAACAGGACTCGTGCTCTTGTGTGGGGAGAATTGCGCACTGGGATCTCACTGTCTGAGGGTTCGGAGCTCCCGTATACCCTAGCAGCCACTATAGTCAGGCTGTCTGATCAACTTGAGGTCTCAACTCCTACTCAAGAATCACTTCCTGATTCTGGAAACTTAAACAGAGATTTTCCGAATATGCCCACCCTCAGTGAGCTGTCATCACAGAACTTTAACCCATCACTGTCTATAACTTTGCTGGCAGACTCAACCTGACATCTGCACCCAGAACAGTGGCATCTTGTGGCTGTTTTCAGGTACTACAGCCCAGAAGGAATTATACCAGGAACAAGCTCTATATCTCTCTAGGCTTGCTAAGGTCACAAAGTTCCCCCTCTACTCTACTAACTGGACCGCTAAAGCTAACCCCCTTAGCTTGGTCTACCCCAGTTAGGGAGGTCTGACCTCAGGGACACTTCCTTTAACTATCTCAGTACCAAGGGAAGGCTACGCCCTTCCCCACTATTACACTACCACGAGTGTGAAAGCATAACCAACATTCAAAAGTGACCAAAACATCTGCCAGAAAGCATTGTTACTGAGATGTGGTCTGTGGTCCCCACCTGCAGAATCACTCCTTTGAGGGTGTCTTGATAATTGCCAATAATTTCCATCTATTGTCTATTCCATTTGCACAACAGCATGTGAAATTGATTGTCAATCAGTGTCGTTTCCTAAGTGGACAGTTTGATCCACTTGGAGTTATATTCTGTTGTTTAAGTGTTCCCTTTATTTTTTTGAGCAGTGTATATATACAGTACAGACCAAAAGGTGGACACACCTTCTCATTTAAAGATTTATCTGTATTTTCATGACTAAGAAAATTGTACATTCACACTGAAGGCATCAAAACTATGAATTAACACATGTGGAATTATATACTTAACAAAAAAGTGTGAAACAACTGAAAATATGTCTTATATTCTAGGTTCTTCAAAGTAGCCACCTTTTGCTTTGATGGCTGCTTTGCACACTCTTGGCATTCTCTTGATGAGCTTCAAGAGGTAGTCACCGGAAATGGTTTTCACTTCACAGGTGTGCCCAGTCAGGTTTAATAAGTGGGATTTCTTGCCTTATAAATGGGGTTGGGACCATCAGTTGTGTTGTGCAGAAGTCTGGTGTTTACACAGCTGATAGTCCTACTGAATAGACTGTTAGAATTTGTAGTATGGCAAGAAAAAAGCAGCTAAGTAAAGAAAAACGAGTGGCCATCATTACTTTAAGAAATGAAGGTCAGTTAGTCCAAAAAATTTTGAAAACTTTGAAAGTGTCCCCAAGTGCAGTTGCAAAAACCATCAAGCGCTACAAAGAAACTGTCTCACATGAGGACTGCCCCAGGAAAGGAAGACCAAGAGTCACCTCTGCTTCTGAGGATAAGTTTATCCGAGTCACCAGCCTCAGAAATCGCAGGTTAACAGCAGCTCAGATTAGAGACCAGGTCAATGCCACACAGAGTTCTAGCAGCAGAAACATCTCTTCAACAACTGTTAAGAGGAGACTTTGTGCAGCAGGCCTTGATGGTAAAATAGCTGCTAGGAAACCACTGCTAAGGACAGGCAACAAGCAGAAGAGACTTGTTTGGGCTAAAGAACACAAGGAATGGACATTAGACCAGTGGAAATCTGTGCTTTGGTCTGATGAGTCCAAATTTGAGATCTTTGGTTCCAACCACCGTGTCTTTGTGCGACGCAGAAAAGGTGAACGGATGGACTCTACATGCCTGGTTCACACAGTGAAGCATGGAGGAGGAGGAGTGATGGTGTGGGGGTGCTTTGCTGGTGACACTGTTGGAGATTTATTCAAAATTGAAGGCATACTGAACCAGCATGGCTACCACAGCATCTTGCAGCGGCATGCTATTCCATCCGGTTTGCGTTTAGTTGGACCATCATTTATTTTTCAAAAGGACAATGACCCCAAACACACCTCCAGGCTGTGTAAGGGCTATTTGACCAAGAAGGCGAGCGATGGGGTGCTACGCCAGATGACCTGGCCTCCACAGTCACCAAACCTGAACCCAATCGAGATGGTTTGGGGTGAGCTGGACCGCCGAGTGAAGGTAAAAGGGCCAACAAGTGCTAAGTATCTCCGGGAACTCCTTGAAGATTGTTGGAAGACCATTTCCGGTGACTACCACTTGAAGAGCATCAAGAGAATGCCAAGAGTGTGCAAAGCAGTCATCAAAGCAAAAGGTGGCTACTTTGAAGAACCTAGAATATAAGACATATTTTCAGTTGTTTCACACTTTTTTGTTAAGTATCTAATTCCACATGTGTTAATTCATAGTTTTGATGCCTTCAGTGTGAATGTACAATTTTCATAGTCATGAAAATACATAAAAAGTCTTTAAATGAGAAGGTGTGTCCAAACTTTTGGTCTGTACTGTACATACACACACACACAAATATATATATATACATACACGCACGCAGTAGGGAAAATAAGTATTTGATACACTGCCGATTTTGCAAGTTTTCCCACCTACAAAGAATGGAGAGGTCTGTCGTTTTTATCATAGGTACACTTCAACTGTGAGAGACAGAATCTAAAAATAAAATCCAAAAAAAATCACATTGTATGATTTTTAAATAATTAAATCGCATTTCATTGCATGAAATAAGTATTTGATTTCCTACCAACCAGCAAGAAATCTGGCTCTCACAGACCTGTTAGTTTTTCTTTCAGAAGCCCTCCTACTCTGCACTCCTCACCTGTATTTATTGCACCTGTTTGAACTCGTTACCTGTATAAAAGACACCTGTCCACACACTCAATCAATCACACTCCAACCTATCCACCATGGTTAAGACCAAAGAGCTATCTAAGGACACCAGGGACAAAATTGTAGACCTGCTCCAGGCTGGGATGGGATACAGGACAATATGCAAGCAGCTTGGTGAGACGGCAACAACTGTTGGCACAATTATTAGAAAACGGAAGAAACACAAGATGACTGTCAATCTTCCTCGGTCTGGGGCTCCATGCAAGATCTCGACCCGTGGGATAAGGATGATTCTGAGAAAGGTCAGGAATCAGCCCAGAACTACACAGGAGGACCTTGTCAATGACCTGAAGAGAGCCGAGACTACAGTCCCAAACATTACCATTAGTAACACACTATGCCGTCATGTATTAAACTCCTGCAGGGCACGCAAGGTCCCCTGCTCACGCCAGCACATGTCCAGGCCCGTTTGAAGTTCGCCAATGACCATCTGGGTGATCCAGAGGAGGCATGGGAGAGGGTCATGTGGTCAGATGAGACCAAAATAGGACTTTTTGGTATCAACTCCACTTGCCGTGTTTGCAGAAAGAAGAAGGATGAGTACAACCCAAAGAACACCGTCCCAACTGAGAAGCATGCTGGGGGAAACCTTATACTTTGGGGGTGCTTTTCTGCAAAGGGGACAGGACAACTGCACCCAGCAACAGTCCCGAAACTTGAAAGATCTGGAGAAGATCTGTATGGAGGAGTGGTCCAAAATTCCTGCTGCAGTGTCTGCAAACTTGGTCAAGAACTACAGGAAACGTCTGACCTCTGTAATTGCAAACAAAGGTTTCCGTACCAAATATTAAGATCTGTTTTTCTATTGTATCAAATAATTAATTTGCATAATTGCATGAAATAAGTATGTAAAAATTATAAAATGTTATTTTCTGTTTTTTATTTTTAGATTCTGTCTCTCACAGGTGAAGTGTACCTACGATAAAAATTACAGCCCTCTCCATTCTTTGTAGGTGAGAAAACTTGCAAAATCGTCAGTGTATCCAATACTTATTTTCCCCACTGTATATACTTTGTTCCTAAAAAAGAAAAAACCCACCGGTCTTCTATGTGAACATAACAAAGACTATAACTAAAAATCTTATATATTAAAAAAAAAACTAAAACAAGGTTGACCACATTTTCTTATGGTATTTTTATCTGAAACTTCCTTGGAAAATTCACTGGAAATATCAGAAATGTCTGAAGTGGGGACCTCAATGTAAGACCCCCACCCATTAGATGTAAGGGGGCTCCCAAACCTCACGTGTCGATGCAGCACAGCCATCTGCAGCCACATTTTACGTAGAGCACACGCAGAACTGGGTCATTAACACATACATTAATCCTTTCATTTCCTTCTCCTTTGCTGAAGATGTGTTTGACAAAGACCTCATCTACCAAAATAAAGAGGTGTATTCCCTATGAACTAACAATACCGTGGCATCTCTTCTTCCCAGGTCCTCTGCGTTGTGCCAATCTTCTGGAAATGTGTGGATACATTGACAACTGGCCACTGCCAGGCCCCTGGTCGTAGTGATTATGCCTACTGTCCAAACTGATAAGACATGGACAAGGAGTAAGGTAACACCCCATTGTCAATTAGATGTAAGGCTATGTTCACACTAGGCGTTTTTTCACTACACATTACTTTCAATGGGTGAAATACACTGAAAGAAGTGACGTGCTCTATTCAGCAAAAAACAATGCAAATCACAAAATACTGATCATACAAAAACCAGGGTGTGAGCATGAGATTTCTGAAATCTCATAGACTTTGCTTGTACTGTAAAACACAGCTGAAAATTTGCATTAAAAAAACGCTGAAAAAAACGCAATGTGTGAACATAGCCTTCAAAGGCACTGCACAGTGGTCTGAAACACAAATTCTGCACATTTGTGATTTTATAGGGTTTATAAGATTACTAAAACAGATGTGTCAGGAGACCACACAGATCCACTTTATAAAAAACAAAAAACACCTCAGTCATTGAAAGGTTAAATTACAACATTCCTAAGTCCAGTGCTCAAAATCTCCCAAGTCTCCTTACATTATGTAGTAAAGGACAGGTGACATTGGTGCCTTGCGTGTCCACCAGGTGATGTCTTATCGGTGGAAAGACTGTGATGAGAGGTTTGTCTTGAGGAAATTGTGGCGGAAGTAAACTGCAATAAAAACAAAGTATTAGAGCAAGACGCGGGATACATGACTGCAGCCTACAGAAACGTGACAGGTCCGGGGAAAATACCCAACACCCTCATCTCATCTCAATGGAAAATCCATTTAGGTGGCACGTAGCGTAAGGCATAAAGGGACGTCAGCACCTTGACATATGATCGTAATGGTGTTATAAGAGATCTGATGAGTCCATCATGACAAATCTAGTGTGGAAAACATATGCAAATCCGTCTGGAAGTGCACTGGGGCGTATCCCTGCACTTAGACAGCTCCTTTCAAGTGCACGGACACGCCCCTCTGCACTCCCACACCAATCTGCAGACACTCCATTTCCTTTTGACTGGCACATCGGAGCTCTGCAAAAAAAAAAAAAGGATAATTTTTCTGGGGAGGGACAATCGACGATACTGTTCTACCACTACTTCCATATGTAAAAGGAAGCTGAGAGGACCCTATAAGCCTCCATATTGATTTAAAGTGATTTCTTATTAGTAGCAATTAAACAACTTGCATTAATACACATCATCTATAGTGACGTCATGAGCCGCCAAGCAACATCATTTAATGGCTCCAGTGCTACAAGACATGACTATGGATGACAAGTCATTGTAGGGTACCGATTACACGCGGTGGGGTCTATCAACAGCATGGGACAAAGATATTCTAGAAGTACCTAATATGGTCTGCTTTCTTTAAGGGGTTGCCCACTACCTTGATATTGATCACTTACCCATTGGATAGGTCATTAATATGGAATCAGTGGGGGCCATCTTCACAAGTGAATAGGAGCATGCGGCTCCCTCTCTGGGGGGCTGTCAGAACCCCATCGATTTGATATTGATACCCAATGCTGATGTTATCAATATCAAAGTAGAGGACAATCCCTTTAATTCCCATTAGGTTCACATTTAATAACCCCAACAAATGCAACGTAATCTCTCAACTAAGACAATAGCACCCCGTGTCACTTACATATTGATGCTGATGGTGAAGTTCTTAAAGGTGATTGGCAGTCTGTACTCCACATCTTTCTGAATTTCAGTAATACTGGAAAGATAAAAAAAAGAAAACATTAATGATGACAATTCTACAAACTGCTGTGTCCCAAAAGAAAACCCAACAGGTGGATATGTGTAAACCTAACCGATGCTCCAGTATTGTGGGTGCTGGAGCGTGCAGTCTCACAAGACACGATTTGTCTACCGTCTTGAATTGGAGGTGCCCCAGCCCCCAATAATGATCTAGGTCTGATTCGGCAGAACAGCATGAGGTCCGGCAAATCTGACCGCTTTATGGATACAACATGCTCCATATTACGACCACAAGAAAAAAGCCAAATAAAGAAGTGTGAGAACAGGACGGCGATGGGTGTACGGAGGATGGCAGAGAGATGACTGCAGAACGCAGCATAAAGCACTCAGACATTAATCATCCCTGACAAAACATAATACAAGTCCTGCTTCATGCTGGGTACGCTTCTCAGGTAACCCTGTACTGAAGGACATGTACTGTTCATAGACCTAACATACAACACATTACATACAAGTTATCCCGCAGCAAGAGACACATGACATAAAATAATAACCATCCTAGACATCAAGTTCCCCTTTGAGAGGTCACAAGGTAATATCCGATGGCTCTAAAATGGAATCTGCCACCAGGTTTTGCTATCCCATCTGCATGATGTAAGGGCATAAACCTGATTCCAGAAATGTGTCCCTTATTTCGCTGCAGTTTTGATAAATTTTAGTTTTATCTACTGCAGATCTAGCAGTGCTCTGAATGCTGAGCTCCGTATAACCGGCTGCACCACTGATTGGCAGCTTTCTGTGTACACTGTGCATAGGCAGAAGGCTGCTATACAGACCTTGTGAAAAATGAGAAAAGAGAAAGGGAGAAAAAGCGCGCCATGTACCACCTGAGGAAGATAGTTCACTATCGAAACGCTTTGTGGAAAGGGCTCATTAAATTTATTTTTTAGTCCTAAAATTTTTTTCACTTCTAGTGTTCATTCTTTTAGCGCCCTATAGACCGCTTTTTTATTTCATTTGGACCACTCCTGAAAAATGAGGGATACCTGGTTGCAGGTTTACTAGTCTTCTAGTCACAACCTCCTACTGATAAAACAAAGATTTTATCAAAACACCAGCAAGCAGCCCGGAAAGTGACACATCGCTGGAATCAGGGTCTCTGTCTCTACATCATGCTGCTCTCGGAATATATGGCAAAAACCTAGTGACAGATTCCCTTTAAGCTCTCATCTCTAGTGATCAGGACCCTAGAATTTTCTTCTGAGGTGGGTTTCCCTTTAGCTCTGCACCTACCTAGCGTCACTGCATGGCTGCGGAAATAAAAAAATAAATAAATGAAAAAAAAAACCTTTCTGAATTCTGAAGAGAAGGAGCAGTTGTGGAGTGTCTATATAATAGATGTAGAGAAGTGGGATGACGGCGGCCTGTGCTGAGCATTGCCCGGCTGATCGGGTGATGACTGATGGGTCACATGAATGAGTTATTACAGCAGAAACCGCACCCGTCCTGATAACTATTCCTGCAAGGAACCGGCCGTCCCTAACCCTGCAGCTACATAATAGAGATGCAAAGAAGCAAGGAGAAAGAAAGGAAGCAATGACCGGGATCACCAAGGAATAGCAAAAATATAGAATTTTATTAAAGACTAAACATACAAGACATGTTAAAAAAACAACTAAAAAGCAACAATTGCCCCAATGAATAACAAAACCATTGCAAGGTACTGATATGGTTAATCCTCACATATATATGCCCAACTAGTCACAGAAAATCTCAATATATGACTACAGACTGCCCACCACAATATAATAAAGAGCAAGGTAGCAGCAAAGTATCTATTCACAAAGGCATTAATATCCAAATAAGCCTAGAAAAATAGTGCCCATTATATAACCCCACAATGAAACCTGCTGCTGACACAATCGCCCCAAATGTGAAACAATACAACTGGATTGCTAAAAGAGCAAGCTAACGCTGTTAGGTCGGGCAGTAGAAAAAAATGATGTAAATACACCTGAACCATCAGGCAACCTACAGAAATGTGCATGGAGGATGTTGTTTTTACATAAGAGTTATGTATACAGAAAAGCTATATGTCCTATACAGGAAAAGTGTGGGATGAGGAGCTTACAAGACCACTAAAGTAAGACATTCACAAGCTCCTTCTGTATACTCCCTGGTGCCGGGGGTCCGACCCCACTGATCTTACACTGAGAATGTATGGAACTCCTGTAATGTCACCCTTCTTTTCTACAATGTAATCAAGGCATATTTATATGTCTGAACAAGACTTGTATCGACCCATAAAAGAAAAGAGCCGCAGCTCCACCATACTGAATCCCTGCACAGCGACGCTATCAGCCGTGCAGGGACACAACGCAGCTGCCGTCACTTATATAATGGCCGAATGTGCAGGGAAAAGCCACAACGGACCTCATTGTTCTGAAGGCTGCAGCGTATCCGAGCTATATGTGATACTACTCTGACATAGGGAAAGGGACAAAAACCCTTCAAATAGCAGGGAGTGACGTCTGATTAATATTTAGATTTGTATTGAACATAAAGCCACAATCTTAGGACCATTACATACATTACCAGACTACTTTATAGATGATCAATTGCCCGCACAAGTTATATTACGCCCAAAATATCTCTGCAGCACCACCAAATTGCTGTATGAAAAATATGAGGAGTTATAGAAGTGTGCGCCCACATATTATCTGTACAGGTCCATATATCAGCCACTATTATGTGAAATATGTAATAAAATACACTATTATACATTATTAATGTTCTGTCCCTTTAAAATTCTGTCACCATGGTAACGACAGTCATACTCAGCCAATAGGATTGCTCGGTTTGAATTTGAAAAAAAAAAAAACCTCCTATGTGGTCAGTTTGTTCCATCTCATCTGAGTGTGAAGACAGAGACCTGCGATCAGCGAGAGATTATAGGTATAAGACGTGATATAATATAATGGACGGAGCCACATCCCATCACACGCACTCAGCGACCACAACTGACAGGAATCAGCCCATTTACCAGAGGAGAAGTCATTATTCCCCAACACATGATACGCTGAGACACCAGTGGGGGGCGCCACACTCATCACATCTCCCATCTGGAAGGATCCAGCCATCACTTCTAATGGGGGTCACTGCCCTTTTTTGGTGATTGCTGGAGTTTCCCGCGGTCGGACCCCACTGATCTATCAGTCGTCACCGAGCCCAGGGATAAGGGGATGACTTGTTCCATCTGATAATTCCCCTTTAATGAAGCTCAGATACAGAACAGTAAATATCCTACACATTTCCCAATTTGCCCTTTCCCCAGCAGAGCCCCCGAATTATTTATAGCCAATGTTTCTAAGACCAAAGAAATATCACCAATCCCCAAACCCTCTGCTGACGCCTCCTGAGGTTTTATAGATTGTGGAGACATTTCTACAAGAGAAGATATCAGCGGACACCATGGGGATGGAGTATTCTGCCAGCGTTGGAGCAGGTAGTATCCATCACTCACTCACCGTTCTCTATACTCTTGTTACATGGCTTTCTGGGGCTTTCATTAAACAGACTCATCTGTGGGGACATTTTCTTTCCTTTAATGCATATACTTGGTGGTAAATATTTTTCTGAGTTTTATTGAAAATTGTGCACAGTTTGCCTCCTGTACCCTCTGTGCTGTACTGTCTATTGCTGGCTGCAGAACTAGTTAACTGAGAATCCATCAGTGAGCTCCTTCTGACAGTCTTAACATACATACGTCCTCTTTGTACGCTGAGGATTGCTCCTAATATCTGGTTGTGTTTTCTGCAGATTACATCAGTCCTGAGGAACAGCTGAGGAGACTGGCATATTGTGTGAAGTTTCTCCCTTCTCCCCTCTACAAGAAGGAGGTCAGTGAGACGACTCAGGGCAACGCTACGGCCTCTTCTATAAGGTAGCTGTGTATTCGGATCTTCCTTGTAGCCTCCTAACTTCATCTCTTCTCTTCCAGCGCCTTATGCCGACCAACCCCATTGCCCAAAGAAGATGCATCGAAGAGTATAAAGCCAGGGAGAAAAGAAAGAGGGAAGAAAGGCGCGAGGAACTAAAAGAACGGCGCAAGTACCTGGATGAAGAGGAAGACGAGGAAGAAGAGAAGGAAGAAGAGGAGAAAGCAGCAAAGAAGATAAAGCTGGACATCATGGATTTAAGACAGAAGACACTAAAAGAACTGTGCGCCTACCTGGATGAAGAGGAAGAAGAGAAAGAAGAGAAAGCAAAGACGATGAAACTCCACATCAAGATCCCTAGGGGGGAAGTGACGGCCAAAGGCCAGAAAAGAAGACAACCGATCCCAACAACAAGAAGGAAGAAGGAGAACCAGACCAACTTCCGCCAGTACATCAACCGGTATTTGAGAGGAAAGAGGAACATCATGTGGACCATCCTGCTGGAACCTCTCTGCCGATAACATCACATACGGCAATACCGGCTGGTAAGTATAAGACCACCAAATAACAGCAGGATAGTGTAATATAGTGGTAGTGTATCAGTATTAGTGTAATAAGAGCAATAATACTAGTGATAATAGTAAGAAATAAATAAAATAGTAATAAAATAACAGTAGTAATAGTAGTAGGTAGAATAGCAGTGTGATCCAGGGTCCTAGGACTGATCGCCTTTTCTCGGGGTCAAGAAGGAATTTTTCCCCTGTGACACAAATTGGCTGAAGGTGTCCAGGGGTTTTTGCCTTCTTCTGGATCAATACTGTAGTTATAGGGTAGTATTAGTAGTGATAGGAAAGAATAATAATAATGTAAAATATAGCAGGTTATTAATAATAAGAATATTAAATAGCTACATTTATAAAAATAAAAACATAAATTAAAATAACTCCAGTAGTACAATAAGTAATATATTAATTATACAACTAATAATAACATTATTAGGTTTGATCCAGGGTCCTAGGACTGATCGCCTTTTCTCGGGGTCAAGAAGGAATTTTTCCCCAGTGACACAAATTGGCTGAGGGTGTCCTGGGGTTTTTGCCTTCTTCTGGATCAACACTCTAGGTATAGGGTAGTATTAGTAGTGATAGGAAAGTAGAATAATACTGTAATAAGGTAGCAGGATGTTAATAATAGTAAGAATATAAAAATAATTATAGTGTTGTTTTGATTATTTTAAGTAGTTATAGAAAAGTTAGAATAGCAAAGTAATAAGATAGCAGGACATAAATAATATATAATCTATAAAAAGTACAAAAACCTAAATGAAAATACTAATAACTACAGTAGCAGTACAATTAGTTGTGTAATATTAATAAGAATTATTAATAACTAGTAATAACATTATTCGATTTGATCCAGGGTCCTAGGACTGATCGCCTTTTCTCGGGGTCAAGAAGGAATTTTTCCCCTGTGACACAAATTGGCTGAAGGTGTCCTGGGGTTTTTGCCTTCTTCTGGATCAACACTAAGTATAGGGATTTTAGTAATACCATTATCATAAACACAAGAGTAATAAAAAATTATAAAACTAATTAAAAAAATGAATTATAACAGGTACAATTGATTGC
Organism: Phyllobates terribilis; assembly: GCF_046119375.1. Taxonomy (NCBI): domain Eukaryota; kingdom Metazoa; phylum Chordata; class Amphibia; order Anura; family Dendrobatidae; genus Phyllobates; species Phyllobates terribilis. The sequence goes on from NW_027362777.1 coordinate 10,858,281, forward strand.
ATTAGTACAGTAATAATAAACATTAAAAATGGTGGTCCCAGTTAGTAAGTTAGTGTAGTGTTAGTGTAGGGACCCATCTGAAGAGGTCGCCTTGACGTTGGCAGATGGGCTCGCACAATTTGCTCAAAGTGTGCGCTAAGAACCTCATATTTCTATGTACAGGAGATCTAGCAGTAATACCATTCAGGAGATAGGTATTTGTGTGCACACATTTTGTTATATACTTTTGTGCCGCACACAGGGCAGGTATACAGGTACAGGACGCTCATATGTAGTGAGAGTGTTGCAGTAATATTATAACTGGGCCTTAAGGGTAAAATGTTGATAACTACAGGTCCTGGAAACACATCAGAAACTAGAACCTGTAAGTAACTGGTTCCCAGCTAGTGATTAATATGTAAAGGGCAGTCTGGTACCAGGACCCGCGTTATAGGACACATTATCATCAGGCAGGTGCAGTCAGGGCTCTTACAAGATCTGCGGCAGTCGTGTGGTGGTATAACACAGTCCCGCTCCTGCCTCAGGCGCCAGCAGTGGAGCCAACCCTGATCCTGGCAGCTTAACCCCTTATATGACACAGTCAGTGGCTTTCACAGCATTTAGGCACTTAAGACCAGAGAGGGAGGCGCGATCATGGTGCCGATGAGTTTCTATGGCAGCCGAGATCTAACAATGGACCCCATGACGGCCATCTTACTGCTCTTATTAGACCCCGGCTGAGGAGAGGTCTATGAGGACACCGGTCAGAGTTATGTCGCCAGCTCTGCAGCTATTAGAAATATCTAGGGCTGATTAGTTTGCTATCTGTAAATCGGATCTAGCCCTGCCCCCCCCAGCAGCACTGGGCTACCACTGGTGTGATCAGGGCTATTGGGCTCCTAGATTGGGCAGAGGAGCTCAGTCTTCAGCAGGAGCTGGCTGAGGAGAGCGGAGCGACTTGCATGGGGCTGCTGCACAAGAAGCAGCTCACAAGGTGGAGATTTATCCGGAGACGCGGTACCCGGGCTGTGATCTGCTTTGCAGGCTGCATAGTCGCTGCCTCCTAGGACCCGAACTTCACCCCTAACAGGCACAGCAGAGCTCGGACAGCTGCAAGTGCCGGAGAGTGGCTGATTAGTGACTGCTGTGTCTCCTGCACTCAGATAAGAGCGGTACAGAGCGGGGGCTCAGTAATGGTGAATACGGGAAGTGTCCACCCCTCACATGCCCTATATGTGGCCCCCAGAGGTAAAGTCTTCCCTGTACCCAGCGCCTCCTCCCGCCTTCACTGCTGGCGTGTGCCATTGCTTAGAGGGGATGTCTGAAGATAACAAGTTACATACATAGTAACATAGTTTTTAAGGTTCAAGGAAGACTAAGTCCATCTAGTTCAACCCATAGCCTAACATGTTGATCCAGAGGAAGGCAAAAAAAAACCATGTGGCAAACACTAAGCTCCACATTGGGGAAAAAAATTCCTTCCTGACTCCATACGACAATCAGACTAGTTCCCTGGATCAACGCCCTATCAAGGAATCTAGTATTTATATCCTGTAATATTATACTTTTCAAGAAAGGCATCCAGGCCCTTCTTAAATTTTAACAGTGAATCACTCATTACAACATCATGTGGCAGAGAGTTCCATAGTCTCACTGCTCATACAGTAAAGAATCCCCGTCTGTGATTATGATTAAACCTTCTTTCCTCCAGACGTAGAAGATGCCCCCTTGTCCCCGTCTCAGGCCTCAGAGTAGAAAGATCAGTAGAAAGGTCTTTGTACTGTCCCCTCATATACTTGTACATAGTAATAAGATCACTCCTAAGCCTTCTTTTTTCCACAGTAAATAACCAAAAGTGTAATAACCTGTCTTGGTATTGCAGACCCCCCAGTCCTCTAATAACCTTGGTCGCTCTTCTCTGCACCCGCTCTAGTTCAGCTATGTCTTTCTTATACACCGGAGACCAGAACTGTACACAGTATTCTAAGTGTGGTCGCACTAATGACTTGTATAGAGGTAAAATTATCTTCTCCTCATGAGCATCTATGCCTCTTTTAATGCATCCCATTATTTTATTTGCCTTTGCAGCAGCTGCCTGACACTGGCCACTAAACATGAGCTTGTCGTCCACCAATACACCCAGGTCTTTTTCAGTGACAGATTTATCCAGTGTTTTACAATTAAGCATATAATTATAGATTTTATTTCCTCTGCCCAAGTGCATTACCTTACATTTATCTGCATTAAAGCTCATTTGCCATTTATCAGCCCAAGCTTCTAGTTTACATAGATCCTCCTGTAATATAAAATTGTCCTCCTCTGTATTGATTACCCTGCAGAGTTTAGTGTCATCTGCAAATATTGAAATATTACTCTGTATGCCCCCTACAAGGTCATTAATAAATATGTTAAAAAGAAGGGGGCCCAATACTGACCCCTGTGTTACCCCACTGTTAAATGAGACCCAGTCTGAGTTGTTTCCATTAATAACCACCCTTTGTTTCCTATCACTGAGCCAATTCTTAACCCACATACATATATTTTCCCCTATCCCCATTGTTCTCATTTTATGTATCAACCTTTTGTGTGGAACCGTATCAAAAGCTTTTGAAAAATCCATATACACAACATCCACTGCATTTCCTTGGTCCAGTCCAGAACTTGCCTCCTCATAAAAACTGATCAGATTAGTCTGACAGGAACGGTCACTTGTAAACCCATGTTGATATTGGGTCATGAGGTTATTCTTCTTCAGATACTCTATTATAGCATCTCTTAGGAAACCCTCCAGGATTTTACCCACAGTAGAGGTTAAGCTTACCGGCCTATAATTTCCAAGTTCGGTTTTTGTCCCCTTTTTGAATATTGGCACCACATTTGCTATACGCCAGTCCTGTGGTACAGACTCTGTTATTATGGAATATTTAAAGATTAAAAATAATGGTCTATCTATGACGTTACTTAATTCCTGCAGTACTCGCGGGTGTATCCCATCCGGGCCTGGGGATTTGTCAACTTTAGTTATCACTTATCCACAGGCTCAGTGATCACTTACTGATCGGGGGTCTGACCACTGCGAACCATCGTCTGATCGGGAAGGAACGGAAAGTCAGGGAACAACTGCAGCTCCATTCATTCTCTATGGGGCTCTGGAAAAAGCCAAGCTCAGCGCTTGGATGCCACATAGGGAATGAATGGAGCAGATCCTGGAGTAATAACATGTCCTCCTCAGCTTTCTGTCTGTGTAAGTGGCTCAGCCCTCGTCTCCCCTTCTGTTCCCGACTTCTGTTTTGTTCCCTGTGGACTTTCTCTCAGTCCTCTGCAGCCATTATGTGTGTAGACAACTTCAAAAAGAAAAAGTAGCAGAACATCAGTCATCTAATAATCCACGATATTCAGGGGGGAAAACAAAACGGTGATGTTCTTACACAGTCGCCTCCTCCTGAGCTGATGAAGATGTCGGTGGCAGCACATTGCGGTTTGTGTTCTCTGCCTGAATATCGTGGATTATGTGACGTCCCGCAGCTTCTCATCATCCATGTTGGACGACGTGTGGACGCTCGGCTTGTTGGATTCTTGTGTTACTACCAGCACTGACTTTATATTGTGACTCCTGTGCCAATTCCCATTTCTAATTGCAGCGTGTTATACCAGCACGTGACGGCTGCCACAATCACGTGACGGCTGCCACAATCACATGACGGCTGCCACAATCACGTGACGGCTGCTACAATCACGTGACGACTGTAGCGTCGGCTTCCCTGCCTCCTGCAAGGCTAGGACGCCGTTCCCCTCACCTCTCCGCTCCGTGCCCGGCGTCTTCCTCCCGCTCTGCTGGCAGCGCACACTACTTCCCGGTCAATGTGCTTAGGGCGCGCGCGCGCTCCCTCTCTCTTAAAGGGGCCGCGCGCGCCGTCCTAAGGAGTCCCCGGCCAATGGCCGGAGGACCTCACCATATATAAGGCACCTCCTCCAAAATGGAGGTGCCCGAGCTCTGTTGTTGCAAAGCCTTTCAACTCTGCTTCAGCCCTCAGGTCCCGTTGCCTGATACCTGCCTGATTTCTGTCTACCTGCTTGCAATCCTGTGGTTCGACAGTCTGCCTACCAGCACCTGCCAGTCTGTCTATGGATCAGTCCGCCTGCGGACCAGGAACTACCTGCCAGATACCTGCCTGCCTGTCCAGAGACTCTTACCCGCTCACCTGGGAGCGCTCACCTGGGAGCGCTTACCTGGGAGCGCTTACCTGCTACCCGCCTGCTAGCCTACCTGGAGGCTTAGCCGTCACTTGCTGTGACCACCTGCCTGTCCAGAGACTCTCACCTGCTCACCTGGGAGCGCTCTCCTGCTACCTGCCTGCTAGCCTACCTGGAGGCTTAGCAGTCAATTGCTGTGACCACCTGCCTGTCCAGAGACTCTTACTTGCTCACCTGGGAGCGCTCACCTGCTACCTGCCTGCTAGCCTACCTGGAGGCTCTGCCGTCACTTGCCGTGACCCCCTGCCTGCCTAGAGACTTTTACCCTGTTGTCACTTGCCGTGACCACCCGCCTGTCAAGAGACTGTCCCCGTCACTTGCCGTGACCACCCGCCTGTCAAGAGACTGTCCCCGTCACTTGCTGTGACCGCCCTGCCCTTCTACCCTGAGACTGTCCTTGTCACTTGCAGTTTCTACCTACCCGCCTTCCCTGGGAGCCACCCGCTTCCTTACAAGGACTGCCCTTTGTATAGTAGCTCAGAGGTTCCACCTCCCAGACGCGTTACAGTTTGCTCGGGCCATGGAACCCGGTGGCACCCAAGCTCCCTCGCTCTCGGACCTATGTCATGAACTTTCCCGTCAGAGGTCCCAACAGGAGTCCATCCTGAGTCACCTGCGTAGTGTTAACTCTCGCCTGGACACACTGACTGTCTCATCGGGAGCTGCTTCCACTCGCACACTTACTACCCCGGCACCGCCGCTGCCCATCAATACCATAGCATCCCTTCCCGGTCCCCGTCTCTCCGCCCCGCCTCGTTTTGGCGGAGATCCCGGTCAGGGGCTTCACTAACCAGTGCACTCTGCACTTCGAACTTTTGGCACACCAGTTTTCCACCGACCGAGCCAAAGTAGCCATCATCATGTCCCATCTCACGGGGGAGGCGCTGGCTTGGCTAAATCCTCTATGAGAGAGAGAGGAGATTCCCTGGTGTCCAACCTGCCAGCCTTTCTCACGGCTTTACGGAAAGTCTTCGACGAACCAGGACGGAAGACCTCATCCGCCTCATCTCTGCTACGCCTCCGTCAAGGAAGTCTCACCATGGGCGAATATGCCATACGGTTCCGTACCCTTGCTTCGGAGCTTGCCTGGGATAACGACGCCCTGGTGTCCGTCTTCTGGGAGGGTCTGTCCGGCCGTATTAAAGATGAACTCGCCGGTCGGGACATTCCTACCACTCTCGACGACTTAATAACACTCGCCACCCGGATTGACATCCGGTTCCAGGAGCGCACCAAAGAGGTCACCTGTGAGAGGAGGTTTCCACGCCTTGCCCCTACCTTTCAGAAACCCGTCACTTCCTCCGTTCCTCCTCAGGCGCACTCACCCGAGCCTATGCAGGTCGACCAGACCAAGATGGTCAAAACCCGTCAAGAATTACGCCGTGCCGAGGGGAGCTGCTTCTACTGTGGCAGTAAGGAGCACCGGATCCGTTCCTGCCCGGAGAGGTCGGGAAACGCCTGTGTCTAGGATCGCTCAGAGAGGTCGTCCTAGACAAGAGTAAACCCTCTCCATCTCTGATGCTGTCGGTCTCTATCATCTGCGGGGAGAACAGTTTCTGTGAACTAGCTCAACTTGACTCTGGAGCTGCCGGAAATCTCATTTCTCTATCCCTGGTAGAGAAATACCACATTCCCACCAAACCCCTGGCTGTACCCTTATCTGTCGCCTCCGTGGATGGGGGTCTCTTACCGCATCCCATTCAACTCATCACCGAATCCATAACTCTGCAGGTGGGAATGCTGCACTCTGAGAGCATCTTCTTCCATGTTCTGCCTGGACTCTCTCACGCCCTCTTGCAAGGCCTACCTTGGTTCCAGAAACATGCACCCGTGCTTGATTGGCAGACCGGAGAAGTCCTTCGCTGGGGAGAGGACTGCCATAAGACTTGTTTAGTTCCCATTCTTCCTGCCCGTCCTTCTCCTACCCCAGCCAATCTACCCGGCCTACAGGTTCCCTATTGGTCTTATGCGGATGTCTTTAATAAAAGAGAAGCAGAGACAATCAGTTGTCTGGGCCCCCATACACATTTGAGTTTCAGCTGAATCTGTCAATATCGGTGGGATAGGTCAACATTAGTCTAATATGTATGGTGGGCCTTCAGTTAGATATTTTGGTTCTAATACAGCTAAATATACCAGTAGAGTTTATACAATGGGCTCTGTGCTGCTTTATAATGGTCACCCCAGAGTTTGAAGCCCCCTTAGATCCCAGTATACCACACAATAGAACATTTGCTGCATTTTACAACAGTTTGGCTTTTGTAGATCCTTATTTCCATAAAGAACGGATGCAGCCAAGTATCCCAGAATACTAAGAATTATTCAGGAATGGTTCCTTGAATAGTCAGGTATTTTCTTTTTTTCCTCGATGTCCTGGAAAGAGGTGAAGGCTCAGCAGGAGAAGCTCCGAGATGATCATTCCATCATAATGTGTCATTGTCGAGTCTTCAGATGTGGTCCTCTCCCTGCGTGGGGTTTTCCTTTTAGGAGGAAGCTTTAGATTTACCACGTCAGTGTTATGCATTGTTACTTATTTTTATGTTATGTGAATGTTTTATACACGAGAACATTGACCACTGAGCCTTTATTATAGAATTCTCGGTAAAGCTACTAAATATAGCCTAATGATAATATACAATCACGTTTGTTGTACTTGCGGAATTTTATTCTAGTGGTTTCCTGCTTCCTGACTAATTGTGATTTAGATTAAATACTATCTGACCGCGGTCACTTGTGAGGTCCGAGTACTATCTACGTCTTATACGAGTGTTGATCATGTTAAGGAATATATCAGCTAGAAATTTCTGTAATTATTAAAACCAGACATTTATATTCTTTTTTATCAATAGGTTTTTAATTTCTGATTGTCAAGATTTTTCTAATTGTATTCTCTCTAAATGATCAGGCGGCAATATTACCTGAGCTGATAAGCCTTACAGTGGATATATGGACCACTTTAGAGTGTGGATGTTCACTGGGTTATAGGCATGCTCTCTGACCTGTGCAGAGGTCATTGTGCAGAGAGGGGGGAGAAGGTCAGCTGAGACCATCACCTTTTGTGAATGGTGGATCCTGTATTATCTATATGACAAGATGTTACCTTTTATTTTAATCCTGTCTGTGATGATAATAAGATGGCTGCTGAGAATCTCTACAGAACAGGCAGGGTAAGCCAATGCTGAGACTTAATATGCATTTACACTGAAAGATTATAAACGAGAGCTGCTGAGAAGTGGAGTGTAAATAGGCTATAGGGTAAAACGAGAAAAAGACGGATTTTGGTAAGACCTTACCTGTAAAATCCTTTTCAGCGAAGGAAGGAAGGGAGACACAGATCCATTACTAGTGGGGGTAGGCGGAGCCCCACAGGATAGTTCACCTCAGATTTAGAAAAAGTGACAACCGGCCCCTCCAGCTTAGGCTCCTCCTACTCCCATGTTCTACAGTCCGTACACAAGCTAAGGAAGAGCAGACAACACCAGGGGAACAACACAACCCCTTCTGAAAATTCAGAAATGTGAGATAACAGGTTATGTATATAACAGCATGAAAACACACAGTCCCAGGCACTACTTACTGGACCTGACAACTGCGATGCGCTGGCAATGCTGGAACAGAGCCCTAGTGCGCCAACCCCAGACCAGATGACCGCCATCAGGAGGGAGTCGCGCCGCATCTAGAAAAACCATAATACACTTCTGCCATGGGAGGGTGCTGTGTCTCCCTTCCTTCCTTCGCTGAAAAGGATTTTACAGGTAAGGTCTTACCAAAATCCGTCTTTCAGCAGCAGAAGGGAAGGAAGGGAGACACAGATCCATTACTAGTGGGACGTCCCAAAGCAGTCCAAAACTCAAGGGTGGGAAACAGTGGCAGAATCGCCAACACCCCAACAACTTAGGCAAGTGCGCAACAAGCGCCGAGCAAAAAATAAAGAGATAACCTAAACCACCGCCACCTGCAGGACCCTGCGTCCCAAGGCCGCATTGGCGGAAGCACTCACGTCCACTTTATAAAATTTTGTAAAAGTGTGAACGGAGCACCAGGTAGCCGTGCGGCAGAGCTGCGCTGCCAAAAGCCCCCTGACGAAAAGCCCACGACGAACCAACAGCTCTCGTGAAATGAGCTTGAACCTTAACCGGACAAGGCTCGCCCTTGAGCCGGTACGCCTCCAGGATAGCCGAACATATCCACCGAGCTATAGTGTCCTTGGAAGCCCGCTGACCACGGCGACGACCAGCAGGAATCACAAACAGAGAATCCGATTTTCGAAACCCTTGCGTGATTGAAAGATAGAACTTCAATGCCCGCACCAAATCCAACGAGTGCAAGGCCCGCTCCTTCGGACTCTTTGGTTTCGGACAGAGGGAAGGCAACACGATGTCCTGATTGAGGTGGAAAATGCGACACCACTTTAGGTAAAAAATCTCCATGGGTACGAAGCGCCACACGATCCGGGTGGAATTCCAGAAAAGGGGGCGAGCAAGACAGTGCCGCCAACTCCGAAACCCTTCTTAAAGAGGTGACCGCCACCAGGAAGGCCACCTTCCAAGAAAGCAAGTAAAGCGTAGCTGAATCCATAGGCTCAAACGGCCAATGCTGAAGAGCATCAAAAAACTAAATTGAGCCGCCAAGGAGCCACAACCGCCCTCCGAGGCGGAAACTGACGTGCAACGCGGCGAAAAAATGAACGCACATCCCTGCGTGAGGCAATAGCCTTCAGAAAAAGCCCGGATAGTGCAGAGACCTGACCCCGCAAGGTACTAACTGCTAGACCCTTGACCAGACCACATTGCAGAAAGGCCAAAAAGTTGGGAATGGAAAAAACCCTCGGGTTCCTTGACGATCCAGAACACCATGAATAGAAGGCCTCCCAAGTTCTGTGATAAATCCTAGTCGTAGCTGGACCTCTGGCCGCCGGCAAGGTGGCAATGACCTCGGCCGAAAACCCACGACGGGTCAAGATTTCGGTCTCAGGAGCCACGCCGTCAAACGAAGTGACTTCAGGTCCAGATGACGAATGGGCCCTTGGGTTAACAGGTCCGGGCGAAGAGGCAGTGGAAACACAGGCGCCGTCAGAAGAGACACCAGCGTTGAATACTACACCCTCCGCGGCCAATCCGGCGCCACCAAAATCGCCGATACTCGTTCGAGATTGATCCGCCTGATCACCAGAGGAAGTAAGGATACCGGCGGAAACACATAGATCAGCTCGAACTGGTCCCACGGGGCCACTAGAGCATCTACCGCCACAGCCTCCGGGTCCCTTTACCTGGACATGAATGTCGGAATCCTGGTATTCAGCCTGGATGCCATCAAGTCCACTTGGGGAGTCCCCCAACGGGAGCACAGCAGAGTAAAAACCTCCGGATGAAGACTCCATTCTCCGGGATCTACCCGCTCGCGACTGAGGAAGTCCGCCGAGATATTCAGCACACCCGGGATGTGAAACGCGGAGATGACTGGAACCCTGGACTCGACCCAAACCAGGATCCGAAAGACCTCCATCATGAGTCTGGAACTCCTCATCCCGCACTGATGGTTGATATACGCGACAGCTGTCGCATTGTCCGTCTGAATCCGGACCGGCAGACCGCTCAAAGGGACCGTCCAATGTCGGAGGCAGAGAAATATTGCTCTCAATTCCAGAATGTTGATTGGCAGAGACGACTCCTCTGACGACCAGACCCCCTGAACCCAGAGGTCGTTCCAAACCCCCCCGCAGCCAGTCAGGCTGGCATCGGTGGTAATCACCGACCACCGTGGGAGAAGAAGGGATTTCCCCAGGGATAGAGCCTCCAGACGTAACCACCATCCAAGAGACTCTGGCACCCTGCGGGAGATGACGACACAGCGATCCAGCGAAGTCGGCGATCGGTCCCAACGGGTCAGAATAAGATCTTGGAGATCCCGGGAATGAAATTGTGCAAACGGCACCGCTTCCATTGCCGCCACCATCAGACGCAGAAGGCGCATGCACTTCCGAAGGGACATCGCCCTCACCGACCTCATAGCCTGGACGTGGTGACGAAGGTTCGCTTGTTTGTCCGGAGGGAGTGACACCACTGCCCGTACGGTGTCGAAATGCATCCCCAAGAACAGGATTGACTGCGACGGCTCCAATGACGACTTCTTCCAATTGACCAGCCACCCGAAGTCCTCCAGGTGCTGAAGGGAGAGATCGCGAGCTGTCACTGCCTACTCCGCTGTGGGCGCCACAATTAACAGGTCGTCCAGGTAGGGGAGAATCGTAACTCCTTACTTTCGAAGGAGCGCCATGAGCGGCGCCAGAACCTTTGTAAAAACCCTGGGCGCCGAGACCAACCCGAATGGTAGGGCCACAAATTGGTAATGGGCCTGCCCTATGGCGAAACGTAGGAAGCGCTGGTGAGCCCTGTCGACAGGGACATGCAAATAGGCGTCGCGGATGTCGATCAACACCAAAAAATCGTGCTGCGACAAGGCCGCCACGACAGAGCGAAGAGACTCCATACGGAATATCCGGATTCGGACATGAAGATTCAAATCCTTGAGGTCCAGAATGGGACGAAACTTGTCCGCCTTTTTTGGGGACCACAAAAAGGTTGGAGTAAAAACCCCCTTCCCCGGTCCTCCGGCGGAACTGGAACCACTACACCCTGCTGCAGAAGAGAGTCGACCTCCCGCAGCAGAGCGGCAGCCAGCTTGGGCATGGACGGGATGCGAGACTGACGAAACCTGTCCGGGGGTAGAGAGTGAAACTCTATGAAATAGCCCGCTGACACAACCCGCGTCACCCAGGCGTCCGATACGTGGGACGCCCAAACCGACCCGAATTGTAGCAGCTGACCTCCCACCCGAGAGCCCTCGAGAGGGATCCTGGCGTCAGTTCGCCTTAGCGGGCTTTTTGTCAACCTCCCTTTTGTCCCGACGGAAATGCTGTTTCCAGGGAGTACGGGATTTCTGGGTGGACTTCTTACCGGAAGACGAGGGACGACCCGATCTCCAAGAGGGCTGATCGAATCGTCCCCTGGGTCGAAAGGACCGACGATCACTACCGGCACTTGACCTGTCAGACGTAGAAGCCGCTGCTTTCCGCTGTGGCAAAGCCACGTCCTTGGCCTTAGCAATCAGCTCCGTGAGGTCCGAACCAAAAAGCTGACCGCCCTTGTACGCCAGAGTAAGCAAACCTTGTTTGGATACTGCGTCTCCAGTCCACTGTTTGAGCCACAGTGCTCTCCTGACTGTGACAGCCGAGGCTTGAGCCCTGGACAGAACCGAAGTAGTATCCAGCACTGCGTCTCTGCTATATCGGGCCGCCTCTTCCAATAGCTGGAAGAGCCTTTCCACGTCAGACAGCGGAGTCCCATCTTGCCATGCCGACCGCAGCTGATCCAACCATCTCAGGGAAGCCTCACCAGTATAATGTTAGGTGTCAGGCATGTGCTGGGCATGAAATTGGGTCGCAATCATCTGTGGATTCTGTGATCTCCCATTCTGGTCCAGCCGGGGCAGACACTGCTCAGCATCACCATCCGGCCCAACGCCTAACTAATGCACTAGATGTACAGGCTGTCCCCACATGGCCCCCAAGGCCGCTCGGAATCCATGACCCGCGGCCTCGTAGATGACTTCGCCGCTAACTCCGTCCTTCTGTCCAGCGGATCCTGTAGACTCGCCTTCCCTTTAACCGGAAGCAAAGAAGATTTGCTCAGCTGAGACAATGGCACGTCCACTTCAGGAGAGGGGACCCAATTAGCGATCGTCTCTGTGGAGCAGGGATACAGGGCATCAAAAAAACGCATCCCTTGGAAGCGTTTATCCGGACACAGGCGTTCTTTCTCCACCGCCTCGTTAAGTTCATCGTGCGCCGGCAGTGTCGAACGAGCCCGACGCGACTCCTGATACAGCCGGGCCGACTTGCCCGGCCTCGTCACCTCTTCAGACAGCTGTAACACTTCCCGCATGGCTCCAATAAGAGCATCCACGCGGCCTGAAAGCGTAGCCGGGCGACCCTGCCGATCCTCTTCATCAGAATCGGAGATCTCACCAGCAGAGCTTGTCGGTGAATCCGAAGCCTCTGATGCGCTGCGCGGAGGAGACAGCGCCACCACAGGCCTGTGGCGCTTCTTGCCCCGCGCCGGTAGGGACTTAGCTGATAGCCAGTGACCCAGGAGGTCAGACAGACTGTCAATGGAGCGAGTGAGCGCTTTAACATCACTGAGGCCCCTGACCAGAGACGAACCTGACGCCGTCAACCCCGGCATATCAGATACGCGTGACCGATCCTGAAGCGGGCCGGGAGAGAGGTCCGCGCCGCCTGGACCCTGATCCGACATGCCCCCTACTCAGTAGCGAGCGTCGCGGAAAGAGCAGTAATAACCCCTTACAAGAGCACAGTAACCGGGGAAGTGAGATCCTGCTATCACAGCCTGTTCCCACAAAACAATTTACCAAGCACTGAAGGGTTAAAGATTCTCCTTAGAGGGAGAAAAGCTACCCCAGCACTGCAGAAAAAAGGTTTTCTGATGATGGCCAGAAGGGGTTAATGCTGCTGAACACGCAATGCACCTTGCCTTAAAAGGACTAAGGTGTGCATGCAGCAGAGAAGACAGCAGCGCTCTGTGCTGTAGAGATGAGACAAACAGATGACTCACCAGCTTCCTGGAGCCTGTGTGTGAGAGCGGAGAGCAGGGGGGAGGGAGAGGACAGCGCTGAGCTCCGTGAGGCAATGGCCGTTTGCAGAGCCGAAGAGAAGGAAGGCAGGAGGGGGGCGGGGACTGCCCAGCGCGCGCTTTCCAGGCGCTTCCTGTCTGCACAGACGATGGCAGGCAGCCAAGAACATAAGCCACGCCCCCCCGTTACACTAACGGAGCCCGCGCTCCTCTGACCCGCTCCCCTGCTAACAGGGACCCCCAGGGATGTGTGGCGCCATGGTCCTTCGCTCCCCCCCATGGCGGAGCTCGCAGGGACCCCTAGATGCAGTGTGCGTCTCCGCCAGGGAGCGCCCTGTATCCCCCGGGGCCGGCAGGCTTCTGCGGGGACCTCCTTAGGGGGTACGCAGATCCGCCAGGGGAGGGCCAGGGGTCCCAGCAGCACTGAGACCCCCTGAGACCGCTAGACCATGGGGGGTCCAGGTCTCCTGGTAAAAATAAAAAATTCTTCTGAGGAGCTGCAAAGGCAGCGACTATCCTCTGTGACCTCAAATTTTAGACTGGAGAACATGGGAGTAGGAGGAGCCTAAGCTGGAGGGGCAGGTTGTCACTTTTTCTAAATCTGAGGTGAACTATCCTGTGGGGCTCCGTCTACCCACTAGTAATGGATCTGTGTCTCCCTTCCTTCCCTTCTGCTGCTGAAATGCTTGTTCGTAGGGTGAAATTATTATTAAATCATTAAAAATCATTCTTCTTGGCGGCGCATCATCCTGTATAAACAGGACTTGCACTGCCAAGAACAATGGTAAGCTTACGCCTTCTGAACGTTCAACGCACATCATTTAGCATGGTTTTCCTGTGTAAACAGGCTTCTAAACCTCTGACAATCAGTAAATAGTTACCAGTTAGTGGTAGTTTACTGCCACTAATCTGTCTGTGTAAATGGAGTATTAGTGGGCAAAGCAAAAATTCCAAGATTTTAGGATTTTATTTTTATATGTAACCTCTCACCGCATTAGGATGTGAATGAACATCCTGAGAAGGAGCCTGCGTGTGTGGAGGTGGCTCAGGAACGCCACAAGAAGCTGATGGTGTCTGTTAACTATTTTGAATGTGCGCTGTTAATCGATGGGTTACCACAGCAGCCGGGGGCCAGCTTAAGCAGAGGCGTTCATAGAAATCATGGGGCCCCATACCAAGAGTCTATATTGATGGACTAGGCAGGGTTAAAACATATTGATGCAGTCACACAAGGGCCTACTTTCCAACTTTTAAATACAGGGAGAGGACATGTTTTGTGGCTTGGACACAGAAATAATGCCCCTGCTACTGATTCCTCTTGTTTGCACACACTGATACCATTTTAATAAACCCCATAGAGTATGCTGCCCTCCACACACGGTGCGATACCTCGGAGTGAATCTCCTGTCATAATTTTCTCCCACAGTAGTCCTTACATGGACAACATGATGACCCCATGGCAAACCCCACCAGTATAATGCACCTACACTACTCCCCCCACACACACACACACAGTATGATGCTCTTACAGCCCCCCACACATATACACACACAGTATGATGTCTTCCACAGTTCGCTCACACAGTATGATGGCCCCCAACAGTTCGCTCACACAGTATGATGGCCCCCAACAGTTCGCTCACACAGTATGATGGCCGCCCCACATCATGTATGATGGATCCCACAGTATACGCTTTTCTTGTTGCCAAAATAAAAAAAAACTCCACACAGAGGGCCCGATCTAGTGACGTCATTGCACCTGCAGTGCTGAGACTTCGAGCACAGATGTACAGGCTGAATGATGGGGAACAAAGGCCATCTTTCAAAGAATGATATGCGGAAGAAGAAAGCCCTGTAGCATCAGGCTTTCCCAGCTAATGAGCGCCATAGTGGCCACGTGGTCTACCGCTATGGGCAAAATGCCTTTACCTTTAAGGCCCATCTTAGTACTTTTTACAGCAGACTGAGTGCCATAGGAAACCATGATTTCCAGTAAATACCGCAATACTGTGGTATTACAGTATATATAAGCAATCCAAGGATCACATGTTTAAGTCCACTAATGGGTACAAAAAAAATGTAAAAAAATAAAAAGTCAAAATATAAAAAATAGATAATTTTTAACTATCTCACGTTTTCCCTATTAAAAACAAAGAAACGGAAAAAAAAACATTTGGTATCGTCACATCTGTAAAAGTCAGATGTATCAAAGTATGGAATTATGGTAATTAACCTTTACGGTAAACATTGCAGAAAAAAAAAATCAAAATGCCAAAATTGTGGGTTCTTTGTCACCTCACTTAACAAAAAAAATACAATACAAAGCTAGCAAAACGTTATATGTACTCCAAATTGGTATCAATAAAAACGTCAGCTCCATAAACACAAAAAGCGCTTAAATATAAAACTCCCTGGCTCTTAGAGAGTTAAAATAGCGATCACAAGACGTTATGTCACCAAACTCATTAAGGCCTAGTACATTAATGGTGCCACAGGAACGGGCAACAGCGAAAAATGTCATTTGCAAATCTACTTTCAGCGTATGTATGTTGGCCCTTGAGGACATTGCACACGCTGCTGCCAATTTATAGTTTTCCATGAATGTTTATTTTGTGCATAGGGTAAAAGAATACATAAAAGATATTTCTTATAGATGGCAGCTAGCGTTATATTACTCCTGGTTTAGGAGCTGTGACTCTCACAATCCCTCCAGGTGAGCACCTCAAATTATTTCTTTCCCCCTCCACTGTTTTTTTTCCCTATGTTCTGTGCGCTCTATTCCCTAAACAGCTCCATTTTCAATGGACAAATCATGAGGTCTAGAGATCTCAATATTCTCCTTGTCAGAGGTGTCCCCATGAGGGTTGTCAGAAGATCTCAAAAACAGCAGGTGTTGTGGGGTGTGCCTGGCATACAATAGTTAGTGCCTACCAGGGTAGAACATCCGGTGAGCAGGTGGCGGAGTCATGGGCGCCCAAGGCTCATTGATACTTGTGTGGAACGAAAGGTACAGTAGCCCCAGCTGGTCCGGTGATGCAGAAGAAATACTGTGGCACATATTGCTGAAAAATTAACTTTTGGCTATGAAGAAAAGATGTCAGGATAAAGTATTGCAGCTTATTACATATGGAGATGCACACTGGTCATTGTCATGCTGACCCGGTTACAGCCAAAAGCACCTACAAGGGTATATGGGCATCAGAACTGAACCATAGAGTAATAGAAGAAAGGGTTCTGGTCTGATGAATCATGTTTTCTTGTACATCACGTAGATGGGTAGAGGTGTATAACTTACCTGGGGAGAAACATGGCCTCCAGGCGCACCTTAGGAAGAAGGCAAACTCCAGGGAAGTAATCTATAGTTGTATGTGCCAAACATTACATTTTATCACCCTTTTGGAATTTTTTTATATAAAGTGACCAACCCCAATATAATAAATAATACAGAATTTTACATTTTCATTGTACAATTTTTAAGTCATATCCTCACTTGGAGTATCTTACACAACCATATATATATATATATATATATATATATAAATATATATATACACACAGTCATGGCCAAAAGTATTGAGAATGAGACAAATAGTAATTTTTCCAAAGTTTACTGCTTCATTTTTTGTAATGGCAATTTGCATATACTCCTGAATGTCAAAGAGTGATCAGCTTAACAGCAATTACTGTACTTGCAAAGTCAATATTTGCCCAGAAAATGAACTTTAACCCCCAAAACACATTTCAACATCATTGCAGTCCTGCCTTAAAAGGAGCAGCTAACATCGTTTTAGTGATTGATCCATTAACACAGGTGTGGGTGTTGATGAGGACAGGGTTGGCGATCAGTCATGATTAAGTAAGAATGACATCACTGGACAATTTAAAAGGAGGCTGGTTCTTGGTATCATTGTTTTTCTTCAGTTAACCATGGTTATCTCTAAAGAAACACGTGCAGCCATCATTGCACTGCACAAAAATGGCCTAACAGGGAAGAGTATCGCAGCTACAAAGATTGCACCTCAGTCAACAATCTATCGCATCATCAAGAACTTCAAGTAGAGAGCTTCCATTGTTGTCAAAAAGGCTCCAGGGCGCCCAAGAAAGACCAGCAAGCGCCAGGACCGTATCTTAAAACTGTTTCAGCTGCGGGATCGGACTACCAGCAGTGCCGAGCTTGCTCAGGAATGGCAGCAGGCTGGTGTGAGTGCTTCTGCACGCACTGTGAGGCGGAGACTCTTTGAGCAAGGGCTGGATTCAAGGAGGGCAGCAAAGAAGCCACTTCTCTCCAGAAAAAACATCAGGGACCGACTGATATTCTGCAAAAGGTACAGGGAGTGGACTGCTGAGGACTGGGGCAAAGTCATTTTCTCTGATGAATCCCCTTTTCGATTGTTTGGGACATATGGAAAACAGCTTATTCGGAGAAGAAGAGGTGAGCGCTACCACCAGTCTTGTCTCATGCCAACTGTAAGGCATCCTGAAACCATTCATGTGTGGGGTTGCTTCTCAGCCAAGGGAATCGGCTCACTCACAGTCTTGCCTAAAAACACAGCCATGAATAAAGAATGGTACCAGAATGTCCTCCAAGAGCAACTTCTCCCAACCGTCCAAGAGCAGTTTGGCGCCCAACAATGCCTTTTCCAGCATGATGGAGCACCTTGCCATAAAGCAAAGGTGATAACAAAATGGCTCATGGAACAAAACATAGAGATTTTGGGTCCATGGCCTGGAAACTCCCCAGATCTTAATCCCATTGAGAACTTGTGGTCAATCATCAAGAGACGGGTGGACAAACAAAAACCAACAAATTCTGGCAAAATGCAAGCATTGATTATGCAAGAATGGACTGCTATCAGTCAGGATTTGGTCCAAAAGTTGATTGAGAGCATGCCAGGGAGAATTACAGAGGTCTTGAAGAAGAAGGGGCAACACTTGCAAATATTGACTTGCTGCATTAACTCATTCTTACTGTCAATATAACCTATTGGTACTCATAATATGATTGCAATTATATTTCTGTATGTGATATAAACATCAGACAAACACTAATAAAAACCAGAGGCCAGCAGATCATGTGAAAATATAATTTTGGTGTCATTCTCAATACTTTTGGCCATGACTGTATATATATATATATATATATATATATATATATATATATATATATATATATATATATATATATATATATATTCTCTATCTCAAGTCTTGGAGCAGAAATACTTCACATACAGAATCTGTTGCTATAGTGAGCTTATTGTTCTGTTCATGATTGCAGTTTGTGAGCTCCGATCTCCTTCTATGGGTGAATTTCTTTGGGGTCTTGAATCCTCTGGCTGGTTAAAACACGTGAAAACAATCCTAGATGCTGGTATCTTCATTGCAAAGGTAAGATGTGTTGTATCTGTTCATATTCTACTGCTGCTTGTCTGATTTGTACTATTCTAGGCACGGACTGTACAAAAATGATCCTTTTAGTGCTGAGAATAAACGAGATTTGTAATTATATAAATGTGTAATATTTTACATTTAATTTGCACATTTAGGTCGTGTCAGAAGAGGGCGCCAGCGTGCTCGTTCATTGTTCTGATGGATGGGACCGCACCGCTCAGGTCTGCTCTGTATCCAGTCTGTTACTTGACCCCTATTACCGAGCCATCAGAGGATTTATGGTAAGAGGTTTTATTTCATATACTCTATGTACTGGTGGAGATTTACGGAGTTGATATTTTTTGCATAGTGTAACTTTTATTTTTCCCAATTACTATTAGGTGTTAATTGAAAAAGACTGGATTTCATTTGGACACAAATTTAATCACAGGTAACCCTGGTCACTGCACATATGTTGGAAAAGTCAAACAGAGTCACTTATTTACAGAGGGCCTTTCACCAAATTTTTCATGTTGAAATGAAAACACGTTGTAGCTTCAGAGCAGAAAAAAAAAATTTGTTAGTTCTTTTTTTATTTTGCATCTCTGTTGCAGGGATATTAACAATCAAAGTATTTGTCACCTAATGAGTTAATTTTCGTTACATCCAAGTGGGTGTTATCAGAGAGCTTTCACTGTGGGGCATGTACTTCTCCTTGTACGATGCTGTCCAATTATAAACAGGCAGCAAGATGCTAGAAAAAGAACACGTCCACACCATATCTTACAGCAGGTTTCTCAGTGAGTGGGTTATAATGAAAGCCCGGATCTCCTGGTCTAACCTCCTGCATGATTAGAATATCAACTGTATTCAAATCTCATCAATCAACACAGTGTGGGGCTAGGGTCAGCACAGCTGAGTTTAGCTGTGTCACTTTCCAAATCTTCCATCAGCTCTCCTCCTCTCAGCAAAAGAGACAAAAAAAACACCATACATTCTAATATAATATACTTACTGTAGTTTTTCTGTGCCATTCCCAGTCTCAGGCGGTTTTGGGAGCGCAGTCCACCTGAAAAAGATGTTGCATGCATATACCCCAATTGCATTGCTTCAGCATATATATATATATATTTTTTTAAGGTATGGAAATTTAGATGGGGATCCCAAGGAGGTGTCCCCAGTGATAGACCAGTTCCTGGATTGTGTCTGGCAGCTCATGGAGCAGTTTCCCTGTGCGTTTGAATTTAATGAGAGATTCTTGGTCCACATACAACACCATATATACTCCTGTCAGTATGGAAACTTTCTGTGCAACTGCGAGAAGGAGAGGAAGGAACTGATGTGAGAGAATATGTGCTCTGTGTATGGTCACTATAGGCTTGTAACAGAAATAGAATATGGATGGTTGACGTGTCCCTGATGCTGATCTGATCACACGGTGCCCCACAGTCTGGATAACAGCAATCACTTATAAACTGTGAAGGTTGAACCTTGGCAAAAAAATTTCAATAACTGTGCAGGAGAAAAATGTATAAAGTGATGGCATATTGGTAAGATATGCCATCACTTCAGGATTGGTGGGGGTGTCAGACCTTAGGGACTCCCACATATCCGGAGACTGAATGGGTATGTGAACCTAAACCATTTCAGCTTTTTCCTGCCCATCTGGGTCGCTGGCATCGCTGGCAGTGCCACTGTACAGAGAAACATAAGAATGGTGAAATCAAAATGCCAATAATAAAATAAGATGGGTACATGGATTTAAGAATTGCACAGTTCCTGATGTAACCAATGGTCCACTAGAAGATACTTCTTGAAGATATTCTCTGTCCTGAGTAATGTTGAAATCTTGTAGATCTTCTTTCCCAGTCACAAAATTTCCTAACCTGCACGTCAGTAGCCAAGGACATGAGATCCATCCTTGTAACTAGAGGATCATGGCTTTAAAGAGATATTCTTAAAATATCAAGCTCTCATTGAGGCCTCATTCAGACATCCGTATCCACATGTACGTGTTAATGCTAATGCTATTCACATGCCTGTGTATTTTCATGGACTATGTGTCTGTGCAAAACTCACGGAGACATGTCTGTTTTTTCTTCCAATATCACAGATGAAAAAGACCTATACAAGTCTATGGGTCCATGAAGAACATAGACAGCCCACGGATGGCATCATGGTGCTGTCCGAGATTAAAGGGGTTGTCCAGTACTTTATATTACCCCCCCCATGTGTCTCCCCGGGACCCCTAAGGATTTTTGTAATTACCTTCCGTTGCAGATAATGCCTGTGAGTGGCGCTATCACTGGCCGCTCACAGGCATCACGTGACCCTCGGCTGCAGCCGGCTTTGACATCCGCCGATGTCGCTGGCAGCAGCCGGGGGTCTCTGTCTTCCGCGTTCCAGGTGGATGCCAGACTGTGGGCGGGGTTACCCCCCCCCCACATCACACCTGGCATCCACCGCACGCTCTGCCTCTCCCCATTCATTGGGAAAGCGCGGTGGATGCTGGGTGTGACGCGTGGGGAGGAGGTGTAACCCTGCCCACAACCCAGCAGCCACCGTAGGGACCCCAGCGCTGAGTCACGCCTCACTTGTCGTGACATCAGCGTGGGGTCACGTGATGCCTGTGAGCGGCCACCGATAGCGAAGCTCACAGGCATTATCAGCAACGCAAGCTAATTACAAAAAGTCTTAGGGGCCCCGGGGGGATACATTGGGGGGGGGGGGTAATATAAAGTACTGGACAACTTCTTTAACATTACAAAGCATAGGAGAAACTTTATAACATATTTATCCATACGAGAAGAACACTGATAACACAATGATGGTAAAAATGGACACACTGATACCATTTTTTCACATACCTGTTTAAACCTGTACATGTGAATGAGGCCTTCTGCTGATCACTGAAGAGCCCCATTCTCAGCATCGCTAAAAGTCCCATCGGTCGGACCTCCAGCATTCAGAAAGTTATCTCCTAACCTTTTACAGCAGTGGTTCTCAACTCCAGTCCTCAGGACCCACCAACAGGCCATGTTTTCAGGATTTCCTTAGTATTGCACAGCTGATAATTGCATCACCTGCACAGGCAATAATTCCATCACCTGTGCAATACTAAGGAAATCCTGAAAACATGATCTGTTGGTGGGTCCTGAGGACTGGAGTTGGGGAACACTGCTGTAAAGGGACTGTCAGTACAGAAGGACTGTTCAAATCAAGTACAGGCGCTCGGTGCACTGTGGTGGGGACAAGCAGTTCAGTGCATCTTTCCATCTACTTTTTGGAACCGGATTTTCCAATTTTGACTATGAAGCTACACAGCTACTATGCAAAGAAACACTGAAAGCTATAGAACTTGTGGCTCATTCATATAAGAGAATCAGGCACAGTTTCACCAGTTTGGTCAGTGTCAGTTTTTATCATTAGAGTTTGGCCTGAGCTTCAGTTTCTTCATCTTTTTCCATCAAACAGACCTGGAAAACTGGACAGCGCTCAGATGGCAATTAATTGTTGGCCGATTTTTTTTTTCACTGACCCATGGATGTGCATTGTTAATTTTGACCTGACACTCAGATAACTATCGTACATTTTGCCACGATTTTCCGTCTCTCAAACAATCACAGATATGTGAATGGCCCCATTCACTCTTCTAGGTACAAGTGCTATCTGGAAATAACACAAATAGGACTCGTACACAAAAAATGTACGTCTGAATGAGCCCTTAGTGTTAGTGCAGGTTGCAGTGGTGACGGGTATACTTGCAGCTCTCATAATCTCAATATATCAGTGATGCAATCATCATCTTCCAGAATTCAGGAGAGGACCTACTCCCTCTGGTCTTACCTGTGGAAGCAGCGGTTGGATTACATGAACCCTCTGTACAGAGCAGATCACAGTCAGACCCAAGGAACGCTGAGACCACACACCACTCCATGCCACTTCAGGTAAGAGGTTATTCTGATTCCTCCTCTGCACTGAATAAAGCAGCAGAACTCTAACACACCATATACTTATCATTCATATATAGAAACATCAAGCCTAACTTTACAGGTGAAAGAAGCGTGGTGACGTATCATGAGCCCAATGTGTCCTTCAGTGGTGAAATCCAAGGCCCAATGTAGCACCCTGAGGACTCGGCTGCTACAGGGGTATTACACCTCAAGCCAGAGGTGTGGTATTCCACTCCCGGGTAAGGATGGAGTGTGGGACTGAGCTCAGATAGCTGCATACACTACACACATCCCATTTCCGGGGGACAGAACGACGGTACTCCCACCAGTATATGTGCAGGTACGACAGCGTCTGTCCCTGGCTGGAGTGGGAGGGGGGTGGAACATCCCAGTAGTGTAGGGGCAGATAGGGGGAGCAGTCTGGGTAAAGCTAGGAGCTCATTGGGTGCTGGTCACCTGAGCTCACACATAGAGGGAGTATATAAGGTGGGCACCATCTTAGATCAGGGTCAGTCTTCTGTAGAGGGTCAGTCAGTCCTGAGAGAGGTCCAGGAGCGCCTGCAGAGAGAAGAGAGAGAGGAGAAGAGAAGGACCCAGAGGGGGAGAAGAAGGAACCCCAAGAACCCAGTATACAACCAGAAGGGTGAAGGGTTGGCACGCAAGGGAACCGGATCCCAAATTAGTGGAGGAGAGAAACTACCCTCAACTAAGAACCGGAGGCTGCGACATTACATGTGGAGCAGCCCCTCACCAAGTCCACTAAGAAGGCACACCGAGCATAGGGTCAGGGAAGCCAAAGAAGGTTCACCCAACAGGAGACCCGAGGGAGCCGGACATAAGTGGACCCCTGGTGGGAACGGCCAGTAGAGAGGACAGTCAGAAAGGGGGCTCAGGATCACGCTCCAGAATTGCTTGGGGGTTGGCCGAGTCCAGGACCTGGTGGACGCAGCACAGCTCGGGCGGTCACTCAAGGCCAGAGTGACCAACAGAACAGCAGTAAGTAAAAACCCTGAACTGCACAGCCCGACTCTGAGTCTTCTTACCATCCACACTGCACCACCACTACCACCATCCTCTACACCTGACCCCCTGAGGCTATACCCCTCCCGTTGGGGGGTTATACTACCACAGCTGCACATATACCACCAGCCACAGCGGACCCTGCTGCAGCGGCGGCCTTTTGACCGCAAATCAACGGGTGGCGTAGTCGACACTAAGAACAACTAATAACATCTGTAAAGACTGCCACACACTGAGTTTGACACCCTGGGCACGGACCGGGTCGCCGCCACTCGGAGACTACAACCCCCATCAGATCCGGCTCCGGGTAATCCCCAAACAGCACTGGCCCAGGGGGCGCGTCACCAACACTCTTCCCACTTGTAACCATGGTCTACATTTAGGGGTTGCGTCAGAGCTCACTCGTCAGTTCTATCTTCTGCCTGGCACAAATCAATTCACTTTAGACAGATTTACTGACATCTATGACAGCTTGTGACACGGTGATTCATTTTGCACATATTTAGACTGCGATAAAGTATTGATCTTTGGGGGTCAGACCGCTGGGACCCCCAACAATCCCCAGGAGGTTCTGTAGAGCAAGCTTTGAACAGAGCAGAGGTGGAGCATGTACATCTCTACTCCATTCATTCTCTGTGGAACTGACCCCTAGCGATCAATTCCTAAATCCTGTTGATAGGGGATTACTTATATACTTGGTACAACCCCTTTAATAGGGCATGCGGATGTCCCTGATCGGGAACTTTCTATATAAACGCATAATATAAAGTCGAGTTTGGGTCAGGAGACCTGAAGCCAGTCTTTGCATTGAAGCATACTCAGACTGCAAAACACACGTGTGAATCCAGGCAAAAGCTGTTTTTTTTTTGTTTGCCTGTACAAAACAGACCAATTTTGCAAGTGTGTTAGATCCAATTTTCGGGCATATTTAGTCCACATGTCCGTTTTTATCAATGGTTTTGCCATATGCAAAACCAACGTGACAGAGGTTTCCCAAGCTTCTTCAAGTACCCAGTCAGTGAAAATGAAGAATAGCAGTAGGATGCAACTTGGATGTCCGCAAATAAGGTCAATGTAGGGGATGTCTCTGTTTATATACAGACCATCAGTCAGCAAAATAACAGAACGGACATGTGAATAGTGTAAGGATAGGATGTGTCAGTGTGCTGTCCGAGTAATGAGGCCCAACTTGCCACCACATATTTTCACTGATCTGAAGTCACCAGCCATAGATCAGCCACTGAGGGACTCATTAGGACTCGCTCACATTGCCACGTAACACAGCCGAGTGCTAGTGCTATGTGACGTTTTATCGGATAGCACTCGGACCAATAATATACTATGTTATCCGAGTGCAGTCTGATGTACGTGCACAGAGACAATGGAGAAGATGGAAAAATTAAGTCCTCCATCTTCTCCACACCTGTGCTGCAATTCTTCCATGCGAGAAAATTGGATCACACTCAGAGTTAAAGCAGAGTGTCATTAGCATAATCGGCCCAATTCTCTGGCATGGGAGAATATACAGCATTGTGAGCTAGCCCTTCATATGTGTACCATGAGCTAGCACGTCTTAAGAACATATATCATGAGAATTGCTCGATGATAATCTTCTGTACTTGTGCATATACTAACTCTTCAAACTTATTTTTCACCATGGAAGGTTTTGGAGGGGCCTCTATAACCGATTTGAGAAAGGAATGCACCCTCGCCAGTCAGTCACTGATTTTCTACAGGCAGTAAAAGAAGAGACGCAGCAGCTGGGGGAGGAAATGGAGTTCATGGAGAAGGTGTGGTAGAAATACTGAAAATCCAGCTTCCTGGCCTATATGTTTTTGATGTTTATACCTCCGCTTAGGTTTCAGTGTAAACCAATTCAGCTTTTAATGGTGACTGAAAAACAATTTTAAATGATTATATATAGAAACCCTGCACAAGATAAAAATGAGGCAATCATTTTTAGCCGATGCCCTACGTCTTTGGTGTTCTCCAACACAATAACTGGAAGAGAGCACCATTAAAGGGAATCTGTTACCAGGTTTTTGCTACCCATCTGAGTGCAGCGCAATATAGGGGCAGAGGCCCTGATTCCAACAATCTGTCACTTACTGGGCTACCTGCTGTCATTTTGATAAAATTACTGTGTTATCTGCAGCAGACCCCGCCCACATCACTGATTGGCAGTTCTCTGACTGCTGAGCTCTGTATAACCCCGCCCACACCACTGATTGGCCACTTTGTGTATACTACATTTGCAGAAAGCTGCCAATCAGTGATGGGGGCGGGGTTGTACAGAGCTTATGAATATGTAGGACTACCTGGCAGCAGGTTTACTAGTCCCCAATGATAATCTGCTTGCTGATAAAATAGTGATTTTATAAAAACTACAGCAATCAGACCATTAAGTGACACATCACTGTAACCAGGGTCTCTACCTTGTGTCCTTTCAATGTCAGTAATGCCTGAGCACTGTGGCGTTATGGCTTTCTTATGGCACCAGAGAAGTTTGTTCATTGGTATAAAGTTTTCAAGTAAAGGTTCATTTAGGCAGGCCAATAATTGGGTTAGGGAGCGTTCCCTCATTCCCAACTGTTGGCTGCCTAAACAGGCCATCAAACATCCAATGGAGGGGCAAAACATTCATTGGTGTGATAATTTTTGAGCAAGTTTAAAAATTATCATTAGCAGCACATTGTCCTGTGTAAACGAGAAATGTGCTGACGATAACATAAGTGCGGCCGGCCTTACTAAACAGACCATTAAACCACTGCTGATCGACTTGCATGTAGAGGTTACATTAACATGCCCTAACCCAATGTAACTTTTGCTCTTGTCTAACAATTTTTCCTTTAGAGATTAACAAAACTGGAAACTCGAGAGTCAAATGAAACCTACAAGAATCTCAATGACCAGCCAAAAATCCACAACTTCCAGATATGCATCACCAAACACTCTCCAGCTAATACGCCCCAAGATTACAGCACCAACCTGAAGCTGTTTCCCTCTCGTAGTCCATCCCAAGGTGAGGAGGACTCGGCCCTGATCCTAACCCAGGACCATTTGAAGAGCTCGGACCCCGACCTGTCGGCTAACAGTGACCAGGAATCTGGGGTGGAGGAC
Organism: Phyllobates terribilis; assembly: GCF_046119375.1. NCBI lineage: Eukaryota > Metazoa > Chordata > Amphibia > Anura > Dendrobatidae > Phyllobates > Phyllobates terribilis. The sequence goes on from NW_027362777.1 coordinate 10,884,628, forward strand.
TTGAGCTGCCAGTCTCCGAGTGGTGGAGACTCGTTACCCAGCGAGGACAGTGGGAAGGATCCCGATTCAGATGAAGCAGTGTTCCTGACTGCTTAGAGGTCTTATTAACCACTTGCTATTATATTAGTGCTTCTATTTATTTATAGGGAGTGATGTAAGCTGGGAGGGATATACTGGGGGAAAAAAAAACATATCGACTTTGTTCACATGTATCAGTGGTAGTTTGTGCAGCGGAGACCAGATACTAATGTCCTATATAGTCGGTCTGATCCAGGCAATTGAACGACTGACAATTGGAAAAGTGCATACACAGGTTGACGAAACAATGACGGGGACACAATGATCGCTAATAATCTGGTATCATGTTATGAGCAGCACGTCTCCTGTTTACACTGAGTAATGTGCTGCCGTTAAGAATTTTAATGAATGCATAAAATGTATCGCACCCAATGAAACGGTGCTTTCCTAGTTTGTCTGCCGATTGTGGTCCTGGTTAGATGGGCCAATAATCGTATGTTGAAATGATTCCTATGAGCGCTCGTTCATCGTTTATTGGCTCTACGCCTTAAGTGCGTGTCTGCAGCCTCCGGGAATATTCAGAAACAGTTATCTTTTTTTAAGAGCCAACCTTATAATGCATTTTGTTTCCTTTCATGATTTCAAACCACATGTCCATGGAGCATGAATCCTGTCCCAATATATTTGTATATTTAAGGTTTGTCATTGACAAAGGTGCCCTGTACTGGAAATATGGACACTTACATGGTTTTCGGGTTTAGGTCCACTGTGTGAAAGATCTGAATGTGCTTTGCTTCTGTGTAAGTTGCTGGTAGACTAATGGTGGTCATCCAGGATCTGACATTGGGTATTAATTCCCTACCTCCTAGTTATGTTAGGCATGACTATCACATGTAAGGTTCTTGCCACCTGGCCGAGAAAAGTTCGAAAAAAAGGACGCAAGCATAAACTGTTTGGCCTGTGACCACAGCAATTTACAGTAAAACAATGTGATTTTCGTCACATGATTAAAACCATGACCCAATGTCTATGGCTGAATAATCCCTTAAAGACTAATGTTTTGTGCTATGGTATACCATCGGTCCGATCTTCTGTAACTTTATACTGTTTCCACATAGACTGCCAATGAAACAAAACTTCAGAATCTCATTTGGAGACTTTAAAGGGGCTGTCCAAGACTTTATTGAAGGCCTATACTTGATCATCAATGTCTGATTGATAGTGCGTGCTGTAGCTGTTCCTGTGTCAACGGTGGCCAGAAATGCTCAGGTGCCGAGCTCTGTTGACGGAGCACTACATATCGGCCCCCCATTCAAATCATTAGGGGGCAGATGTGTAGTACGCAGCCGCAGCCACTATTCCCTCCACAGAGCTCTGCAGTGCAGCTCCGCTAATGAGCACCCCAATTGATCAAACATTGATGACTTATCTTAAAGAGGTGGTCACTACATTGTATAATGCCCCCATCAAATTACACCTTTTAAATACCTGCAGCCGGGGTCACGTGATGCAGACTGAGCAGTCAGCAATAGCGCCACCCACAGGTACATATGGAAGCAGGAGGTATTTACAAAAACATTTATTTAGTTAACATGTGTAAATCGATGGGGTCATTATACAATGTAGTGGACCACCTCTTTAAAGAAAGGCCATCAATGTTAAAGTCCGGGACAACCCCTTTAATTATTAATCGGTATCGGTACAGATCTATTAGACTTTTCAGAACTTCAAAATAGGTCCATCCTTCAAACAGATGCCAAAAAGTACAGTATGCTGCAAACTTTAATGGAAGCATTCCTGTATGAATACAATATTGGAGGAAATAAAGAAAAAAAAACAAAAAGCTTTGGCACTTTTATGTAGGTCTCCATAATATAGTGGGGAGAGACTTTCTTATTGACTTATACAGTGCCTACAAGTAGTATTCAACCCCCTGCAGATTTAGCTGGTTGACACATGTGGAATTAACTTGACATTGTGACATTTGTACTGTAGATCAGCCTGGAAGTGGGAAATGCACTGCAGCAATTTTTTTTTTTTTTTTAAAACATAAAAAGTTAATTCAGAGTGTCATTTATTATTCAACCCCTCAAGCCACAAGAATTCTGTTTGGTCCCCCTAAAGTATTAAGAAGTAGTTCAGGCACCAAGAATAATGAGCTTCACATGTGTGGATTAAAGATCTCTTTTGGCAGCCTTTTCTGACTATTTAAGACCCTCCCCAAACTTGTGAACAGCACTCAGACATGGTCAACATGGGAAAGACAAAGGAGCATTCCAAGGCCATCAGAGACAAGATCGTGGAGGGTCACAAGGCTGGCAAGGGGTACAAAACCCTTTCCAAGGAGTTGGGCCTACCTGTCTCCACTGTTGGGAGCATCATCCGTAAGTGGAAGGCTTATGGAACTACTGTTAGCCTTCCACGGCCAGGACAGCCTTTGAAAGTGTCCTCCCGTGCCGAGGCCAGGCTTGTCCGAAGAGTCAAGGCTAACCCAAGGACAACAAGGAAGGAGCTCCGGGAAGATCTCATGGCAGTGGGGACATTGGTTTCAGTCAATACCATAAGTAACGTACTCCACCGCAATGGTCTCCGTTCCAGACGAGCCCGTAAGGTACCTTTACTTTCAAAGCGTCATGTCAAGGCTCGTCTACAGTTTGCTCATGATCACTTGGAGGACTCTGAGACAGACTGGTTCAAGGTTCTATGGTCTGATGAGACCAAGATCGAGATCTTTGGTGCCAACCACACACGTGACGTTTGGAGACTGGATGGCACTGCATACGACCCCAAGAATACCATCCCTACAGTCAAGCATGGTGGTGGCAGCATCATGCTGTGGGGCTGTTTCTCTGCCAAGGGGCCTGGCCATCTGGTCCGCATCCATGGGAAGATGGATAGCACGGCCTACATGGAGATTTTGGCCAAGAACCTCCGCTCCTCCATCAAGGATCTTAAGATGGGTCGTAATTTCATCTTCCAACAAGACAACGACCCAAAGCACACAGCCAAGAAAACCAAGGCCTGGTTTAATAGGGAAAAAGTCAAGGTGTTGGAGTGGCCTAGTCAGTCTCCTGACCTTAACCCAATTGAAAACTTGTGGAAGGAGCTCAAGAATAAAGTCCACATGAGACACCCAAAGAACCTAGATAACTTGGAGAAGATCTGCATGGAGGAGTGGGCCAAGATAACTCCACAGACCTGTGCCGGCCTGATCAGGTCTTATAAAAGACAATTATTAGCTGTAATTGCAAACAAGGGTTATTCCACAAAATATTAAACATAGGGGTTGTATAATAATTGACCCACACTTTTATGTTTAAAATTTAATAAAATTCAACTGAGCAACATAACTTTTTGGTTTGTAAGATTTATGCTTCTGTTCATAAAACCTACTCTCGTTTGCAGTTTGAAGGCTCTAACTTATTTGCATCTTATCAAACCAGCTAAATCTGCAGGGGGTTGAATACTACTTGTAGGCACTGTATAAGTGAGGTAGAGCAGTAACCCCAAAGAAATTGAAAAATCAGCTGTGGTCCCTATAGGATGGCCCTACACATTGCATTTCCCATCACTTTTTTGAGAATACATTGGGGTGGAAAAATAAGATACAAATAAAGCAGATAATAAGAATTTATAGTCCAGAATTTACTGGTCACTTTTGTATTTCTGTAGGAATTCCAGCTCTGTACGTTGCAGATATCCTGCCCATCAGCGGATTAGCGGGGTCCCGCGTACTTGAATCCTTGCATGTTATCTGGGGGCTAAGAGCCATAGGGTTCTCTCTAAGTGCTTCCGACACTGGTTTTCAGAAAACGTACTGATCCTTTTATATTCGTGCTGCACGGTAGTTACATGTGGGGTCTCAGCGTCACATTACTGGGCTAGTACTAATATGGTAAGAGTCAATGTTGTGTAGTATCCCCGCGCCATCCTTTACGTGTCTGCCTGCTGCATAGTGAACGGCTGCCATCTTGAATGCTCATTGAAGCTGCTATTAGTTTTTTTTGTAAATTGCATGGATAATCTTACCAGAATAATCGCTCTCACTTCTTGACTTGTCTGCTCATTGTGACCAATATCATATTGGTTTTCTAGACGAGTTTACAAGCGCTTGTAGTGCTACAATACAAGAACAAAGCTCCTAGATGTAATAGGAAGATCATCATAAAATGACCGTCCCTCCCAACTGCAGATTCCAAAATCTCCTGAAGATGCAGCTTATAAGTGAGGTCCGTGATGGTCAGAAGCAGCGTCTTCTTCCCATGATCGGTGCCTGGGGTGGTAGCCCAGCGATGTAGGGGCTGAGCCGCAGTAACAGACATGGGGCCGTGTCTGCGGGGGAAGGTGGGGAATAGAGTTTTCATTTTCTAATCCAGGACAACCCTTTTAAAAGTAGAACTCCCAAAAACAATGAAAGGGAAAGCCTCTTAAAGGGACACTAATCCTCCAAATGAATGAGGGCAAAAAATATAGCAGCTCTTACTTGTGTCCAGTCTCAACATGATCCTAAAAGAGATGGGGCCAGAGTCATCAAGAGCGGCGCTGTTCACATTGGTCTTGATGAGGAGGTGTGCTGGAGTCAGACAGACGCTCACGGGTCATGAAAAGGTGCATGCTTCTTCCTGAATTGAGAACGCACCGTGGGGCAATAAACAAATCTGCAACATGTGAATGAGATTTTGTGGCTATTTATGGTACAAAGATTTAAAAAAAAAAATTCTGCACAAGCGCTGTGTGTGAACAAACCCCAACGGTGGTGCCGCAGGTCTTTTGGGAGTTCTCCTTGATTGCAAAGGGTTTTGTGTGTTTTTTTATATATATTATTTATGGTTTATTTATTGATGCCATCATTGCTTATTTTTGTGACGAGTATAATAAAATCATGATCTATTTTTTTATTTTGTGTTGCATATTTTGGCTGTAATTTATATGCAGAAATTGATTTTTGTTTTAAGATATTTTAAAATATGTTGTCAAGCAATATTACCCTAATTGTGACTATATCAGTACAAAGTACGTATGTAAAGTAGTTTATTCCGTAATGTGCAATTAGAATATTTTTGTAAACTCCCTTGTGTTGTGTGTGCTGGTGTGTATAGATTAGATTGGGCCGCTGTCCTTTACGGACATAGCATTAGAGTCATTTATGCTGCACTTATAGAAGATGCTAAAGAATTACACTACAGGTTTTTAATACAATTTTCTTTTCTTTTTTAAAGCAATACTTTACTCACCCTCTCTGGGTCTAATGCAGAGTGTCAGCTATTGGTCACATTGACAGCGCTGCAGCCAGTCAGTGAGTTCAGTGACTTTGAGCAAGTAGTGCCGTTAACTCGGGCAAAGCTGCTGATCTCAGTTATTGGTTGCAGCGCTGTCGACGTGAGGCCAAAGGACAGTAACAGACACTGGGAGCAGTGGCAGAGACCCTGTGCTGGACCCAAGGAAGGTGATTAGTGCACAGTTACAAAAAAAACAGCTGCACCAACGGGTTAAAGGAAAATCCCTTTAACCCTCAACTGTTGAGGTGGGGGTTGCCACACCCCAGGGAATTTTTGTTCGGCTGCCATTCATTGAAAAATGCTGATATGAGGATACGTGTCTCACTAGCTTCCATCCATTTGTGGGTGTCAAAAATTTGTTACACTCATATGCAATCAATCGCCAATAAAAAAGCGATTAAAACAAACGTGATCTTCGCATTTTCTGTAAAAATAAGAGATTTCTAAACACTGGGGTATAGGAAACCCCATCTCACCAGTTGCGTGACAAAAACCCCACCTCACCAGTTGTGTGACAAAAACCCCACCTCACCAGTTGAGGGTTAATGAAGCAGATAATCTGGCACAGATCAGCAATGGAATGGGGAATTTTACAAGATCAGAAGCAAGAAACTGAGCAGAAAATTAGGAAATTACCCTGATAACATTTTGAATTAGCAGCTTGTTTTTGGGCTCTCTATACCAATCCAAGGGAGGTTTGTATACTTTATGACGGACATGTAATAATTCAGAATATTTGATGATTTGGAATTTATTAGATCCCCCAGGTGAATTACCCCAATACTATAAAATGGACATAAATGACACATAAATCTGTGCGGTTACAAAGTAACATTGACGCTCCTCCCCAACTCCCCGTACAGAATGACATGCCCTCGGGTCAGGAGTGTCTACAGCTTCATAGAAATATATAAAGCAGTCACGTTAGGGTCGGGAAAGTCCGTGCATGGACTGATTACCACGGACGTCTGAATGAGTCTTTATTGACTAATAAAGTCACTATTGATCACAGGGGTTAAAACGGTCAGGATTGGAGTTCATCTCCAATGTTGGCCTTTGTGTAATATATACAACTCACACCTACTGCACATGGAACAGGCATAGATTCTGGGTATGAACAATGGGCGCCCTACACTATCCACCCTAAATATGGGGAAGATGGCAGTAAAGAGTAAAAGACGGTTGTCTGGGACTTGACTCTTTTCATAAGATAGGTCATCAGCGTGTGATTAAAACAGAAATGTAGAAATTTTTTGCAAATTTATTAAAAAAACAAAAACTGAAATATCACATGGTCATAAGTATTCAGACCCTTTGCTCAGACACTCATATTTAAGTCACATGCTGTCCATTTCCTTGTGATCCTCCTTGAGATGGTTCTACTCCTTCATTGGAGTCCAGCTGTGTTTAATTAAACTGATAGGACTTGATTTGGAAAGGCACACACCTGTCTATATAAGACCTCAAAGCTCACAGTGCATGTCAGACCAAATGAGAATCATGAGCTCAAAGGAACTGCCCAAGGAGCTCAGAGACAGAATTGTGGCAAGGCACAGATCTGGCCAAGGTTACAAAAGAATTTATGCATTACTCAAGGTTCCTAAGAGCACAGTGGCCTCCATAATCCTTAAATGGAAGAAGTTGGGGACCACTAGAAGTCTTCCTAGACCTGGCTGTCCAGCCAAACTGAGCAATTGTGGGAGAATAGCCTTGGTGAGAGAGGTAAATAAGAACCCCAAAATCACTGTGGCTGAGCTCCAGAGATGCAGTAGGGAGATAGTAGAAAGTTCCACAAAGTCAACTATCACTGCAGCTCTCCACCAGTCGGGCCTTTATGGCAGAGTGGCCCAATGGAAGTCTCTCCTCAGTGCAAGACATATGAAAGCCCGCATAGAGTTTGCTCAAAAACACAAGAAGGACTCCCAGACTATGAGAAATAAGATTCTCTGGTCTGATGAGACGAAGATAGAATTTTTTCATGATAATTCTAAGTGGTATGTGTGGAGAAAACCAGGCACTGCTCATCACCTGCCCAATACAATCCCAACAGTGAAACATGATGGAGGCAGCATCATGCTATGGGGGTGTTTTTCAGCTGCAGGGACAGGACAACTGGTTGCAATTGAAGGAAACATGAATGCAGTCAAGTACAGAGATATCCTGGATGAAAACCTCTTCCAGAGTGCTCTGGACCTCAGGCTTGGCCGAAGGTTCACCGTCCAACAAGACAATGACCCTAAGCACACAGCTAAAATAACAAAGGAGTGGTTTCAGAACAACTCTGTGACCATTCTTGACTGGCCTAGCCAGAGCCCTGACCTAAACCCAATTGAGCATCTCTGGAGAGACCTGAAAATGGCTGTCCACCAACGTTCACCATCCAACCTGACGGAACTGGAGAGGATCTGCAAGGAAGAATGGCAGTGGATCCCCAAATCCAGCTGTGAAAAACTTGTTGCATCATTCCCAAGAAGACTCACGGCTGTAGTAGCTCAAAAGGGTGCTTCTACTCAATACTGAGCAAAGGGTGTGAATGTGATATTTCAGTTTTTCTTTTTTAATAAATTTGCAAAAAT
>NW_027362777.1:10907500-10997500 GCF_046119375.1 Phyllobates terribilis
CCTTTAGATATAAAAAGGGACTTAAAATGGGAGTCGCATCACAGCTCAATACAACCTACTTTATATTTCAGCAAATACATTAATGGAATTATAGCGGTGCATGGTATGGATGGTGTATATAAACATGCAGACAAGATGGCGGTATATTATCGTACCTATAGCGGTGCATAGTATGGATGGTGTATATAAACATGCAGACAAGATGGCGGTATATTATCATACCTATAGCGGTGCATGGTATGGATGGTGTATATAAACATGCAGACAAGATGGCGGTATATTATCGTACCTATAGCGGTGCATGGTATGGTATGGATGGTGTATATAAACATGCAGACAAGATGGCGGTATATTATCATACCTATAGCGGTGCATGGTATGAATGGTGTATATAAACATGCAGACAAGATGGCGGTATATTATCGTACCTATAGCGGTGCATGGTATGAATGGTGTATATAAACATGCAGACAAGATGGCGGTATATTATCGTACCTATAGCGGTGCATGGTATGGATGGTGTATATAAACATGCAGACAAGATGGCGGTATATTATCATACCTATAGCGGTGCATGGTATGAATGGTGTATATAAACATGCAGACAAGATGGCGGTATATTATCGTACCTATAGCGGGTGCATGGTATGGATGGTGTATATAAACATGCAGACAACATGGCGGTATATTATCGTACCTATAGCGGTGCATAGTATGGATGGTGTATATGAACATGCAGACAACATGGCGGTATATTATCGTACCTATAGCGGTGCATAGTATGGATGGTGTATATGAACATGCAGAGAACATGGCGGTATATTATCGTACCTATAGCGGTGCATAGTATGGATGGTGTATATGAACATGCAGACAACATGGCGGTATATTATCGTACCTATAGTGGTGCATAGTATGGATGGTGTATATGAACATGCAGACAACATGGCGGTATATTATCGTACCTATAGCGGTGCATAGTATGGATGGTGTATATAAACATGCAGACAACATGGCGGTATATTATCGTACCTATAGCGGTGCATGGTCCTGGCTGTGCAGGGATATGGACTGTTGCAGCTTCTCTACTGTGGCAGCACTGAGAGATAGGAGACAAATCGTCAGTGATGTGAATGGCTTCTAGAGACATAAGTGAAACATGACAGGACTCGGCTCTGCACAGATGCACAATATGATCTAGAGAGCAATTACAATGCCACCTTGGGCCATGTAGCCGGTGTCAGTCACTCTCTTTGTCTTTCCTAGGCTTCTTCGTGCAGTCGTTGTATAGGTGCACTATAGGTGCATCAGTGACTGCCAGTCATACTGAGATAACACAGGAGGACATACAATACAAGAGGGCTGTATCCAGCACCAGATCGGAAGAAAATCATTGAAAAACAACCATTTATTGAAAAGTTTTTAAAACTGACGCACTTCAGACTCTGCGCTCTTACTCCTAGTATGGCGTAGTTCTCCAGCGCACGGTCGTGGTTACATAATAAAGGTAGAGGATATGATGTAGACAGATCATTAGTTCTCTGAACTGAATATATAGACATTTGTTTCTCCAATCAATGATTTATTTAGTTAATATCCATTAAATCAGTTCCAGCATGCATGCCATCTGGTTCTCTGATCTTTAATGTGAGGAGCCATGAAGCCTCTATGTTTTCTACTACGTGATCCATCGCCTCCTCTCTTGGGTGGAGGAACTTTCTCAGCCGCATTAACCCCGAGGCTTCTGACATCACCATTGTGCTGATGTGGAGAGGCTCCGGATACCCTATACCTTCATTATTTCCCCCCACCTAGCGCTGGAGAGCTAGAACATACTAGGAGAACACATGGTGTGAAGCGCGGCAGTCGTGCATGCCTCGGAGAAATGCTTTTTTTATTAGATGAATTCTTGGTAACATTTTTTTCAATAAATGGTTTTTACAATGATTTTCTTCGGGCCTGGTGCTGGGTGCACCCCTCTTGTAGCCATTTTGCCCTGCTGGGGGGAGTATGCACAATCAGCAGGGGAGCTGGATTAACCTCTTCTTTCCTCTCTAGGAGGACATACAATGTGGAGGCCATGGCTTCCCGCTCATCGGTACAAGCCGTGTCCGCTGCTCCACCAGATCCAGACCGCAGATAACATTCGCTCTATGGATCCAAGGCTGACCAGCCCAGATACTGAAGCATTAATGGCAGCAATTCCCTGTATACAGACATATCTTAGGGAACTGCTATTCATGCAATTCCCCAGTATAAGGTGCACCACTATTAAACCAATACCACAGCACTTACTCTTCTCTTTTCCATGAACAGAGTTAAAAAATCATCTATTTCTGTTTTTCCCTCAAGGAAATTTTCGGCAAAATTGTCAGAGTCCTCTTCAGCTTGGTGGGCAGCGACCTTTAACCTGGCCTGTAGTGCGCTGAGACCGCAGCTCTGCGAGGGGGGAAGGAGCAGGACGTTACACCTCATCCCATATGGCACAGGGACTCACCTATTTTACTAGCGGCAGTAGGTTTCCCCAGCAAATGGGGCTCATTTACAGATCGTCCATTGCAGCCAATCATAATGCAGCTTTCATTCCTCAAACTGTTCCTAAAAAATGAAAGCCAAGCTCTGGTTGGCTGCTGTGAAAGCATCTGGTCATGTACCATTCACATGCTATAACCTCACAGTACTAATCATCAGGATTAAATACAAGTCTGGACAATTGGACCTATCGTCTGTCTAGTAGAAAAGATCAGCTGATATAAAAATGTGTATTATATGGAAAACTGGGCGAGATGATGCTGAAAACATTGTATAGGACTATAGTGGCAATCTGGGAACATGTAGCGACTAGTGATGAGCGAGCGTGCTCGTTTAACCCTTTAAACGAGCACACTCGGGTACTCGCTGAGTAGTTTTGTCGTGTTCAGCATTTCCGTTGCAGCCGGGGCGGCTGCATGTATCGCGGCTGTTACACAGCTGTGACACATGCAGGGATTGCCTGTTTGTTAGCCAGTCTCTGCATGTGTCACAGCTGTGTAACAGCCGCGACACATGCAGCTGCTGCGGCTGCAACCGATATGCACAGCACGCCGAAACTACTTGGCGAGTACCCGAGCGTGCTCGTTTAAAGGGTTAAACGAGCACGCTCGCTCATCACTAGTAGCGACATCATACATATAGTAATATTTCAATATTCAGCCAATTCTTGCATGGCCCCCTTACAGTGCACGCCGTCCATATCCCCCCGCACTGTAAACCTTTCAGAACGTTCCCTTTGTTCTACTGAACAATAATGTCATTTGTGGCTTCAGCGGCTTTCTGCAGATTAGACGTCCAGTTTCCACAGGACACATAAAGGGCTTTTATTACCCTTTAACTTATCAAAGAGATCTACTGACAGCACAGTTCTGCAATTAAAGGGAATGTGTCATCAGAAAATGACCAGGACTTTATGTTAAAGGTAACCTGTCAGCTCCCCCGAGATCACAAGCCGTCACCATGTATTTATTTCTCACTTTATACCCGTCCTAACAAACCCCTTTTAGTGGCTTTCTGATTTCTGCATTTGGCGAAAATCTATTTTATAATTGTGGTGGCAATTTGCTAATTAGAGGGTGACTAGTGGTGGGGCGCGTTGCAATGCCCCCACAAATATTCACCTACTTATTATCACGGCCACAGTTATAAAAATGTTAGAAATCAGTAAGCCACTATTAATGGGCTCTTTACACAGGGTACAAAAAGATGAATAAATCCATGGTGGCGCTTCGGGAGGCATGAGAAAGCTGACAGGTTCTCTTTACATGTTATTTTTAACTACTGAGTTTTTCTTCGATTTTCCATAACACAATCTAGATAAAAAAAAAATGCAAACTGGCCATTAATCCTAATACTAGACTCAAACTTCTTATTCTGTTCACAAGGCTTTGCATCAGTCTCATGATCATCACAGACAGGATAATAATGAAAGGTAACAATCAATATAGAATAGAATCCACCATTCACAAGAGGTGATATCACTGTCCCGCAGGCGCCATCTTCTCCAGCCCCGTATCCGCCACATTACCTCGCTCAGCTCATGCTGTCTTTGCTGGTTTTCATTTGAGTCAGAAGCTCATACTGGAAGAGAAGAAAAACACAAGGAAATGAGGATGAATTCACACGGGCCCCATTTGCTGCAGCTTTTACGGCCAGATCAGAGCAGGTTTATAAGGTAAGTGGATGAGACTTTACAAATCTCATCCGCAAACTGTAAAGATTGCCCATATAGAAAAATGAGAACGCCAAAGATGTTCCAAATCCCGGCATGTCATTGTGGGGTGAAAATACAGCAGATTATCAATGTGAATTTCACCAACTTCAATATAGCAAGGGTGAGATCGTCAGAATTCCTTAGCACAATCCACAAATGAACCAAACCTGCCGTAAAGACTGCGCCTGCCATGTCAGCCCCATCCACAGTGGCTTACCTTATCTAATAATGCTTGTCGCTTTGACTCCAGAATTGGCTCAATTTGAAGATTCTTTTCTGGATTAAAAATATTTTAAAAAAATTCTATATTAATATACACATACAGAGGATGAAATAAGTATTGAACATGTCACCAATTGTCTAAGTAAATATATTACTAAAGGTGCTATTGACATGAAATTCTCACCAGATGTCGGTAACAACCCATCCAGTCCACACAGGCAAAGAAATCAAATCATAGATGTCCATGAATTATGTGTAATAATGAGAAATGACACAGGAAAAAGGTACTGAACACATGAAGAGAGAGAGAGGCAAAAAGCCATGGAAAGTCATGACACCAGCTGAAATCTATCAGTAATTAGAAACCCATCCTGCCACTTAGTGAAAAATAATATTAGGTGGTTCAACTGATGGCCTATAAAAAGGTGTCTCGTTAGCAAGATGCCACACAAGAAATATCTCATGATGGGTAAAACCAGTGAGCGGTCTCAAGACCTCCGCAACCTAATTGTTGCAAAATATACTGACGGTATTGGTTACAGAAGAATTTCTAAATTACTGAAGGCTCCAGTGAGCACTGCTGTGGCCATAATCCAGAAATGTAAAGAACATAATTTCATAATAAACCGGCCACGACCAAGTGCTCCCCGCAAGATTTCAAACAGAGGAGTGAAATTAATTATCAAAAGAGTTGTCCATGACCAAGGACCACCTGTGGAGAGTTACAGAAAGACCAGGAATCAGCAATTGTTTCAAAGAAAACTATAAGTGATGCACTCAACCTCCATGGTCTGTATGCAAGCTTAGCACGCAAGACTCCATTGCTGAACAAAAAGCATGTTGACACGTGTTTAACGTTTGCTCAACAATATTTAGACAAGCCTGTGAAATACTGGGAGAATATAGTCTGGTCAGATGAGACCAAAATTGAACTCTTTGGATGTCATAATACACACCATGTTTGGAGGCCAAAAGACACTGCATATCACCCCCAAAACACCATACTAACAGTGAAATTTGGAGGTGGGAACATCATGGTGTTGGGCTGTTTTTCAGCGTACGGCAATCTTCATATTAATGAAGGAAGAAGGAATGGATAAATGTACGAGACATTCTTGATAAAAATCGGCTGCAATCTACCAGGATGATGATGAAACAAGGGTGGACATTTCAGCAAGACAATGATCCCAAACACACAGCCAAGGAAACGCTCAATTGTTTTCAGAGAGAGATAATTAAAGCTGCTACAATGGCCCACCCAATCACCTGACCTGAATCCAACAGAATATTTATAGAAGGAACTGAAGCTCAGAGTTCATAGAAGGAGCCCAAGGGATCTTCAGGATTTGTAGCGTGTTTGTGTGGAAGCATGGGACAAAATCACACCTGAGCAATGCATGCGACTAGTTTCTCCATACAGGATGAATCTTGAAGCTGTCATCACCAACAAAGGCTTGTGTACGAAGTATTAAATACATTTCAGTAAGCATAGTCAATACTTTTTCCCTGTGTAATTTCTCATTATTACACATAACTTAATTTATGGACATCTATTGTTTGATTTCTTTGCCTATGTGGATTGGATGGTCTGTTACTGATATCTGGGGAGAATTTCATGCCTATAGCACCTTTAGTAACATAGTTACTTAGAAAATTGGTGAAGTGTGAGTATTTCACTCGCTGTGTATATCCAGTGGGGAAAATAAGTATTTGATACACTGCAGATTTTGCAAGTTTTCCCACCTACAAAGAATGGAGAGGTCTGTATTTTTTTTTTATCGTAGGTATACTTCAACTGTGAGAGACAGAAGAAGAATCCAGAAAATCACATTGTATGATTTTTACATAATTAATTAGCATTTTATTGATTGAAATAAGTATGTGATACAATAGAAAAACAGAACGTAATATTTGGTACAGAAACCTTTGTTTGCAATTACAGAGGTCAGAAGTTTCCTGTAGTTCTTGACCAAGTTTGCACACACCGCAGCAGGGACTTTGGCCCACTCCTCCATACAGATCTTCTCCAGATCTTTCAGGTTTCGGGGCTGTCGCTGGGCAACATTGGAGTTTCAGCTCCCTCTAAAGATTTTCTACTGGGTTCAGGTCTGAAGACTGGTTAGGCTACTCCAGGACCTTGAAATGCTTCTAACAGAGACACTCCTTAGTTTCCTTGGCTATGTGTTTCGGGTCATTGTCATGGTGGAAGACCCAGGCACGTCCCATCTTCAATGCTCTTACTGAGGGATAGAAGTTGTTGGACAAAATCTCGCGATACATGACCCCATCCTTCCTCCCTTCAATATGGTGCAGTCATCCTGTCCCCTTTGCAGAAAAGCACCCCCAAAGTATGATATTTTCCCCACCATGCTTCACGGTTGGGACAGTGTTCTTGGGGTTGTACTCATCCTCCTTCTTTCTCACGGCGAGTGGAGTTGATACCAAAAAGTTCTATTTTGGTATCATCTGACCACAAGACCTTCTCCCATGCCAGATGGTCATTGGCAAACTTGAAATGGGCCTGGACATGTGCTGTTGTTTGAGACTGTGGTCCCAGCTCTCTTCAGGTTATTGACCAGGTCTTCCTGTGTAGTGATGGGCTGATTCCTGACCTTTCTCAGAATCATGCTTACCCCACAAGGCGAGATCTAGCATGGAGCCTTACACCGAGGAGAATTGACAGTCATCTTGTGCTTATTCCATTTTCTAATAATTGTGCCAACAGTTGTTGACTTCTCACCAAGCTCCTTGTCTACTGCCTTGTAGCCCATGCCAGCCTTGTGCAGGTCTACAATTTGTCCCTGGTGTCCTTAGACAGCTCTTTGATCTTGGCCATGGTGGAGAGGTTGGAGTGTGATTGATTGAGCATGTGGACAGGTGTCTTTTATACAGGTTTATATGGTGCAATTAATAAAAGGTAATGAGTGCAGAGTAGGAGGGCTTCTTAAAGAAACACTAACAGGTCTGTAAGAGCCAGAATTCTTGCTGGTTGGTAGGAAATCAAATACTAATTCCATGCAATAAAATGCAATTTAATGATTTGAAAATCAAACAATGTGGTTTTCTGGTTTTTATTTTTAGATTCTGTATCTCACAGTTGAAGTGGATATACGATAAAAATTACAGACCTCTCCATTCTATGTAGGTGGGAAAACTTGCAAAATCGGCAGTGTATCAAATACTATTTTTACCACCATGTATATGTATGTGTGTGTATATACACTACCCACAAAAAGTTAGGAATATTTGGCTTTTGGGTGAAATTTCAGGATGAACCTAAAATGCCCTCTAACCTTTTCAGGTGAACTTAATGTGACCTTCTCTAAACTTTTGAATGCACATGTCCAACTGTTCAATGTTTCAGTACTTTTTGCACAACTTGCTGTTCTCTAACAAGGAGCTTAATGGCAAAATTCACATCAGGTGTTTGATCCATGTATCGCCCAATAAAATTTGGGGTTCAATTAGAATTGGTATTAAACAGCCCCTACTACTTGAATAACAGCATTAATCCTGTCATTGTCCCTCTGCATTCACAACACAGGCCTAATTTCATCCTCATGGATCACAAGGCTCCAGCTCATTGAGGTTGCATCATTAGGGAATGGCTGCTGGAGACAGGGGAACCTCAAATGGAGTGGCCTGCATTTTCTCCAGACCTGAATCCCATAGAAAACCTATGGGATCAGCTGAGTCGCTGTGTAGAGGCTCGTAACTCTGTACCCCAGAACCTCAATGACCTGAGAACCGCCCTTTCCAGGGCTGTGGTGTCAGTAAGCCAAACTTCCGACTCCCGACTCTGACTCCACAGCCCTGGTCACTACTGAGCGTGTACATAAAGTGCAGCACAGATTCATCTGAACTAAAAGCCGAGATCCTTAGATCAGGAACAGAACAGACATGTATAGGACATTTCATAACTTTCACAAATTCTTATGGAAACATTTACAGCACATCCTGTATTGTACTGCTGTACCCAATTTATTCTATATTTTAGGAGTCGGAGTGGGTCCATTTTATACCGACTCCACCAAAATAGACACCGACTCAGACTCCACAGCCCTGCACCCTCCAAGAAGAGTGGGATGCCATGCCTCAGCAGACAATAACTCCACTTGTGAACAGCAGGAGAATTCATTGTCGAGCTGTAATTGATGCTGCTCAAGGCCACATGACAAGTTATTGAGACATTGACATTTTTTGTTGGGGTATACCCACCACTGTTGTTGGCATTTGTTTCAATAAATGGTTTGAGATGAGGAAATCACCGTTACATGCTTCTACTTAAACGCCCTACTTGTATTACAATATATTACTGTAGAGAGAACTTTTTACATTTTCCATACATTTCACCAGAAAGCCACATATCCCTAACTTTTTGTTGTCAGTGTAGATATACAGGTGCTTCTCACAAAATTAGAATATCATCAAAAAGTTACCGTAATTTATTTCAGTTCTTCAATACAAAAAGTGAAACTCATATATTACATAGAGTCATTACAAACACAGTGATCTATTTCAAGTGTTTATTTCTGTTAATGTTGATGATTATGGCTTACAGCCAATGAAAACACAAAAGTCATTATCTCAGTAAATTAGAATATTTTATAACAGCTTAAAAAATTATTTTAAAATCCGAAATGTTGTCCTACTGAAATGTATGTTCAGTAAATGCACTCAATACTTGCTCGGGCTCCTTTTGCATCAATTACTGCATCAATGCGGCGTGGCATGGAGGCGATCAGCCTGTGGCACTGCTGAGGTATTATGGAAGCCCAGGTTGCTTTGATAGCAGCCTTCAGCTCCTCTGCATTGTTGGGTCTGGTGTCTCTCATCTTCCTCTTGACAATACCCCATAGATTCTCTATGAGGTTAAGGTCAGGCGAGTTTGCTGACCAATCAAGCACAGTGATACTGTTGTGTGTAAACCAGGTATTGGTACTTTTGGCCGTGTGGACAGGTGCCAAGTCCTGCTGGAGAATGACATTTCCATCTCCAAAAAGCTTGTGGGCAGAGGGAAGCATGAAGTGCTCTAAAATTTCCTGGTAGACGGCTGCGCTGACTTTGGCCTTGATAAAACACAGTGGACCTACACCAGCAGATGACATGGCTCTCCAAGCCATCACTGATTGTGGAAACTTCACACTAGACCTCAAGCAGCTTGGACTGTGGCCTCTGCACTCTTCCTCCAGACTCTGGGACCTTGATTTCCAAATTAAAATTGGAACTTTGGGACCTTGTGGAGTGTGTCAATGACTGCCTTCTGGACATCTGTCAAGTCAGCAGTCTTCCCCATGACTGTGGAGCCTACTGAAACAGATTAAGGGGCCTTTTTAAACACGTAGGAAGCCTTTGCAGGTGTTTTTTTCTTAATTATTCTAATTTACTGAGACAATGACTGTTGTGTTTTCATTGGCTGTAAGTCACAATCATCAACATTAGCAGAAACAACCACATGAAATAGATCACTCTGTTTGTAATGACTCTATATAATATATGAGTTTCACTTTTTGTATTGAAGAACTCAAATTAATTAACTTTTGGATGATATTCTAATTTTATGAGACGCACATATATATATATATATATATATATATATATATATATATATATATATATATATATATATATATATATATATATATACAGTACAGACCAAAAGTTTGGACACACCTTCTCATTTAAAGATTTTTCTGTATTTTCATGACTTTGAAAATTGTACATTCACACTGAAGGCATCAAAACTATGAATTAACACTATGAAAACCGTATTCAACTACCATCCACCAAATCTTACTTGCCAGCTCCTCGATATTTTTCACTAGCTCCTCTTTATCAGATATAATCTGTTTTAGTTGTGGAAGATTTACAAACTGCTCCAGAAGAACATCCTCTTGCTCCATCATATCGGTGAGCTGTGACACGCTGAAGTAGAAAAAAAGAGAAACGTGCGTCCAAGACTTTCATGGAAAAGTTACAACAGGGTACAGAGAAGCTAGTGTGCAGAATAAGCCCCCACAGACTTATCTATAGGGGTGGCCCTGGGGAATACTAGGATGGATGTCATTTTATCATTAGAACTAATATAGAATTCAGAAATTTTTTTTTGACAAATAAAAATTAAACTTTTTTTTTTTTTTATTTTAGTTGTAAAAATACAAACCTCAAATCTGACAGCTCAGGAAACGTTTCAGGGAGATCAGGCATCTTATATGTAAAGCCGTTCACACCCACCTAAGAAATATATACAGGTACTGGTGAGAGACTACAGAAACAGAAATGTTCGGTGCCTAGGTTACCGGCCACTGCTGCTGTCTATCAGTGGTGGCCAGTCTCCTAGGCAAGGAAAGCAGTTTGCTATACAGCTTGCAAGTGCAGCTCTGAAGTTGGCCGGATCCCTGGATTCAGTACCTCTGTGCTCCTCCGACGCTGCAAAGTCAAAGCGGTCTCTGCCGACAGCAGAGGAAAGTGCATAGTTCAGACCAGCGGCGCGACCATGCCGCTGGTTGAAACTGTCCATCTTCAGGAGAGCACTGCCCCCAGCAAGGAGGTAGCCAGCAAGACAGAGGAGCAGTGTGCTCCTGATGAAACAAGATTAGACAAGCTCTTAAAGGGGTTTTCTGATCCGACATGACACTGACTGCAGACTTGTGAAGAGATGCAGATGTGTTATGTGCAGCATGAGACGGGGCATTATCATGCATGAAATGATCTCGATGGTCCAGATGGATGGAGTGGAGGATGGCTGGTTGATGGACACCCCATGCAAACACGGCTACGGCGCTAACAAGGAGGAGGTGGAGTAATGTTTTGGGCTGGAATCATGGGGAGAGGGATTGTCGGCCCTTTTAGGATCCCTGAAGGGGTAAAGATGAACTCCATAATGTATGTTGAGTTTCTCAAACAGCACTTCCTTCCATGGTTCAAGAAGAAGAACCGTGCATTCCGCAGCAAGATCATTTTCATGCATGATAATGCCCCATCTCATGCTGCACATAACACATCTGCATCTCTGGCTGCTATGGGCATAAAAGGGGACAAACTTATGGTGTGGCCCCCATGCTCCCCTGACCTCAACCCCATTGAGAACCTCTGGAGCTTCATCAAAAGGAGTGTCTATGATGGCGGGAGGCAGCTCACATCTAAGCAACAGCTCTGGGAGGGTATTCTGTCCTCATGCAAAACAATTGAAGCAGAAACCATCCAAAACCTGACAAATTCAATGGACGAGAGAGTTCAGAAGCTCCTTTCGAACAAGCGGTCCTATGTTCAAATGTAACATCACCTAGAATAAAGTTTTGAGCTGAAAACTGTTTGATTTCAGTTTGTAATAACCTGCTAATGCTTATAATTTCAAAAATGACCATTTTTTTGTTCTTTATTAAAATGAAAAGGTTGAAAACTCTGCTGTGCATAATAATTTGGAACATGCATTTTGAGTGCAGTTTGAGTTTTTTATTTTTTTTTAAATATACTGTTATCATAGGCAGTTTGTACAAAAACCTTTCAATTGTACTCTAATAGTTATTTGACTGGAAAATTACAATGACTGCAATTCATATAGGTAATTTGGGAAAATCTGAGAATATATTATTTGCATAATAATTTGGAACACAGTGTATACAGACCACAAAGTATGGCAGTATCAGCGATCAAGCAGACAAGGGCTGGAGAGAGCAGGAAAGACGCTAGAAAGACGCTCAAGAGAGAGAGAGCAGGAGAGACGCTCGAGAGAGAGAGAGAGCAGGAGAGACGCTCGAGAGAGAGAGCAGGAGAGACGCTCGAGAGAGAGAGCAGGAGAGACGCTCGAGAGAGAGAGAGAGCAGGAGAGACGCTCGAGAGAGAGAGAGCAAGAGAGACGCGAGAGAGAGAGAGCAGGAGAGACGCTCGAGAGAGAGAGAGCAGGAGAGACGCTCGAGAGAGAGAGAGCAGGAGAGACGCTCGAGAGAGAGAGAGCAGGAGAGACTCTTGAGAGAGAGAGAGCAGGAGAGACGCTCGAGAGAGAGAGCAGGAGAGACGCTCGAGAGAGAGAGAGCAGGAGAGACGCTCGAGAGAGAGAGAGCAGGAGAGAGGCTCGAGAGAGAGAGCAGGAGAGAGGCTCGAGAGAGAGCAGGAGAGACGCTCGAGAGAGAGAGAGAGCAGGAGAGACGCTCGAGAGAGAGAGAGCAAGAGAGACGCTCGAGAGAGAGAGCAGGAGAGACGCTCGAGAGAGAGAGCAGGAGAGACGCTCGAGAGAGAGAGAGCAGGAGAGACGCTCGAGAGAGAGCAGGAGAGATACTCGAGAGAGAGAGAGCAGGAGAGACGCTCGAGAGAGAGCAGGAGAGACGCTCGAGAGAGAGAGCGGGAGAGACGCTCGAGAGAGAGAGCAGGAGAGACGCTCGAGAGAGAGAGCAGGAGAGACGCTCGAGAGAGAGAGCAGGAGAGACGCTCGAGAGAGAGCAGGAGAGACGCTTGAGAGAGAGAGCAGGAGAGACGCTCGAGAGAGAGAGCGGGAGAGACGCTCGAGAGAGAGCAGGAGAGACGCTAGAGAGAGAGAGAGCAGGAGAGATGCTCGAGAGAGAGAGAGAGCAGGAGAGACGCTCGAGAGAGAGAGAGCAGGAGAGATGCTTGAGAGAGAGAGCAGGAGAGACGCTCGAGAGAGAGAGCAGGAGAGACGCTCGAGAGAGAGAGAGCAGGAGAGACGCTCGAGAGAGAGAGCAGGAGACATGCTCGAGAGAGAGAGAGCAGGAGAGACGCTCGAGAGAGAGAGAGCAGGAGAGACGCTCGAGAGAGAGAGCAGGAGAGACGCTCGAGAGAGAGAGAGCAGGAGAGACGCTCGAGAGAGAGAGAGCAGGAGAGATGCTCGAGAGAGAGAGAGCAGGAGAGACGCTCGAGAGAGAGAGCAGGAGAGACGCTCGAGAGAGAGAGAGCAGGAGAGAGGCTCGAGAGAGAGAGAGCAGGAGAGACGCTCGAGAGAGAGCAGGAGAGACGCTCGAGAGAGAGAGAGCAGGAGAGACGCTCGAGAGAGAGAGCAGGAGAGACGCTCGAGAGAGAGAGCAGGAGAGACACTAGAGAGAGAGAGAAGCTCGAGATAGAGAGCAGGAGAGAAGCTCGAGAGAGAGAGCAGGAGAGAAGCTCGAGAGAGAGAGCAGGAGAGACGCTCGAGAGAGAGAGCAGGAGAGACGCTCGAGAGAGAGAGCAGGAGAGACGCTCGAGAGAGAGAGACGCTAGAGAGAGAGAGACGCTCGAGAGAGAGAGCAGCAGAGATGCTCGAAAGAGAGCAGGAGAGACGCTAGAGAGAGAGAGCAGGAGAGACGCTCGAGAGAGAGCAGGAGAGACGCTCGAGAGAGAGAGCAGGAGAGACGCTCGAGAGAGAGAGCAGGAGAGACGCTCGAGAGAGAGAGCAGGAGAGACGCTCGAGAGAGAGAGAACAGGAGAGACGCTCGAGAGAGAGAGCAGGAGAGACTCTCGAGAGAGAGAGAGCAGGAGAGACGCTCGAGGGAAAGAGCAGGAGAGAAGCTAGAGAGAGAGAGCAGGAGAGACGCTCGAGAGAGAGAGCAGGAGAGACGCTCGAGAGAGAGAGCAGGAGAGATGCTCGAGGGAAAGAGCAGGAGAGAAGCTAGAGAGAGAGAGCAGGAGAGACGCTCGAGAGAGAGAGAAGGAGAGACGCTCGAGAGAGAGAGCAGGAGAGACGCTCGATAGAAAGCTGGAGCAACTGTCAATCACTTCATCACTATATGACTCAGTAATGATACCTATAGCATATTACTCAGGGTGACAACATGGCAGGTCACAGAGTTACTTTCATGATCTAGATTTGCTAAATTGGAGACATATCATGATACAGAGCCCATGTCCATGACTTATGTCAGCTCCAAAATGAAATATGTATTGAAAAAAATTTAAAAAAATAATATATATACACACACATATACATACACTGCTCAAAAAAATAAAGGGAACACTCAAATAACACATCCTAGATCTGAATGAGTGAAATATTCTCATTGAATACTTTGTTCTGTACAAAGCTGAATGTGCTGACAACAAAATCACATAAAAATCATCAATGGAAATCTAATTTATTAACTAATGGAGGCCTGGATTTGGAGCCACCCCCAAAATTAAAGTGGTAAAACACACTACAGGCTGATCCAACTTTGATGTAATGTCCTTAAAACAAGTCAAAATGAGGCTCAGTATTGTGTGTGGCCTCCACGTCCCTGTGTGACCTCCCTACAACGCCTGGGCATGCTCCTGATGAGGTTCCGGATGGTCTCCTGTGCGATCTCCTCCCAGACCTGGACTAAAGCATCCGCCAACTTCTGGACAGTCTGTGGTGCAACGTGACGTTGGTGGATGGAGCGAGACATGATGTCCCAGATGTGCTCAATCGGATTCAGGTCTGGGGAACGGGCGGGACAGTCCATAGCTTCAATGCCTTCATCTTGCAGGAACTGCTGACACACTCCAGCCACATGAAGTCTGGCATTGTCCTACATTAGGAGGAACCCAGGGCCAACCGCACCAGCATATGGTCTCACAAGGGGTCTGAGGATCTTATCTCGGTATCTAATGGCAGTCAGGCTACTTCTGGCGAGCACATGGAGGGCTGTGCGGCCCTCCAAAGAAATGCCACTCCACACCATTACTGACCCACTGCCAAACCGGTCATGCTGAAGGATGTTGCAGGCAGCAGATCGCTCTCCGCGGCGTCTCCAGACTCTGTCATGTCTGTCACATGTGCTCAGTGTGAACCTGCTTTCATCTGTGAAGAGCACAGGGCGCCAGTGGCGACTTTGCCAATCCTGGTGTTCTGTGGCAAATGCCAAGCGTCCTGCACAATGTTGGGATGTGATCACAACCCCCATCTGTGGACGTCGGGCCTTCATACCACCCTCATGGAGTCGGTTTCTAACCGTTTGTGCAGACACATGAACATTTGTGGCCTGCTGGAGGACATTTTGCAGGGCTCTGTCAGTGCGCCTCCTGTTCCTCCTTGCACAAAGGCGGAGGTAGCGGTACTGCTGCTGGGTTGTTGCCCTCCTACGGCCCCCTCCTTGTCTCCTGGTGTACTGGCCTATCTCCTGGTAGCACCTCCAGCCTCTGGACACTACGCTGACAGACACAGCAAACCTTCTTGCCACTGCTCGCACTGATGTGCCATCCTGGATGAGCTGCACTACCTGAGCAACTTCTGTGGGTTGTAGAGTCCGTCTCATGCTACCACGAGTGTGAAAGCATAACCAACATTCAAAAGTGACCAAAACATCTGCCAGAAAGCATTGGTACTGAGATGTGGTCTGTGGTCCCCACCTGCAGAATCACTCCTTTGAGGGTGTCTTGATAATTGCCAATAATTTCCATCTATTGTCTATTCCATTTGCACAACAGCATGTGAAACTGATTGTCAATCAGTGTCGTTTCCTAAGTGGACAGTTTGACCCACTTGGAGTTATATTCTGTTGTTTAAGTGTTCCCTTTATTTTTTTGAGCAGTGTATATATACAGTACAGACCAAAAGGTGGACACACCTTCTCATTTAAAGATTTATCTGTATTTTCATGACTAAGAAAATTGTACATTCACACTGAAGGCATCAAAACTATGAATTAACACATGTGGAATTATATACTTAACAAAAAAGTGTGAAACAACTGAAAATATGTCTTATATTCTAGGTTCTTCAAAGTAGCCACCTTTTGCTTTGATGACTGCTTTGCACACTCTTGGCATTCTCTTGATGAGCTTCAAGAGGTAGTCACCGGAAATGGTTTTCACTTCACAGGTGTGCCCAGTCAGGTTTAATACGTGGGATTTCTTGCCTTATAAATGGGGTTGGGACCATCAGTTGTGTTGTGCAGAAGTCTGGTGGATACACAGCTGATAGTCCTACTGAATAGACTGTTAGAATTTGTATTATGGCAAGAAAAAAGCAGCTAAGTAAAGAAAAACGAGTGGCCATCATTACTTTAAGAAATGAAGGTCAGTCAGTCCGAAAAATTTTGAAAACTTTGAAAGTGTCCCCAAGTGCAGTTGCTAAAACCATCAAGCGCTACAAAGAAACTGGCTCACATGAGGACTGCCCCAGGAAAGGAAGACCAAGAGTCACCTCTGCTTCTGAGGATAAGTTTATCCGAGTCAACAGCCTCAGAAATCGCCGGTTAACAGCAGCTCAGATTAGAGACCAGGTCAATGCCACACAGAGTTCTAGGAGCAGAAACATCTCTTCAACAACTGTTAAGAGGAGACTTTGTGCAGCAGGCCTTCATGGTAAAATAGCTGCTAGGAAACCACTGCTAAGGACAGGCAACAAGCAGAAGAGACTTGTTTGGGCTAAAGAACACAAGGAATGGACATTAGACCAGTGGAAATCTGTGCTTTGGTCTGATGAGTCCAAATTTGAGATCTTTGGTTCCAACCACCGTGTCTTTGTGCGACGCAGAAAAGTTGAACGGATGAACTTTACATGCCTGGTTCCCACCGTGAAGCATGGAGGAGGAGGTGTGATGTTGTGGGGGTGCTTGCTGGTGACACTGTTGGAGATTTATTCAAAATTGAAGGCATACTGAACCAGCATGGCTACCACAGCATCTTGCAGCGGCATGCTATTCCATCCGGTTTGCGTTTAGTTGGACCATCATTTATTTTTCAAAAGGACAATGACCCTAAACACACCTCCAGGCTGTGTAAGGGCTATTTGACCAAGAAGGCGATTGATGGGGTGCTACGCCAGATGACCTGGCCTCCACAGTCACCAAACCTGAACCCAATCGAGATGGTTTGGGGTGAGCTGGACCGCCGAGTGAAGGTAAAAGGGCCAACAAGTGCTAAGCATCTCCGGGAACTCCTTCAAGATTGTTGGAAGACCATTTCCGGTGACTACCACTTGAAGCGCATCAAGAGAATGCCAAGAGTGTGCAAAGCAGTCATCAAAGCAAAAGGTGGCTACTTTGAAGAACCTAGAATATAAGACATATTTTCAGTTGTTTCACACTTTTTTGTTAAGTATATAATTCCACATGTGTTAATTCATAGTTTTGATGCCTTCAGTGTGAATGTACAATTTTCATAGTCATGAAAATACATAAAAAGTCTTTAAATGAGAAGGTGTGTCCAAACTTTTGGTCTGTACTGTACATACACACACACACACACACACACACACACATATATATATATATATACATACACGCACGCAGTAGGGAAAATAAGTATTTGATACACTGCCAATTTTGCAAGTTTTCCCACCTACAAAGAATGGAGAGGTCTGTCATTTTTATCATACGTACACTTCAACTGTGAGAGACAGAATCTAAAAATAAAATCCAAAAAAAATCACATTGTATTATTTTTAAATAATTAAATCGCATTTCATTGCATGAAATAAGTATTTGATCACCTACCAACCAGCAAGAAATCTTGCTCTCACAGACCTGTTAGATTTTCTTTCAGAAGCCCTCCTACTCTGCACTCCTCACCTGTATTTATTGTACCTGTTTGAACTCGTTACCTGTATAAAAGACACCAGTCCACACACTCAATTAATCACACTCCAACCTATCCACCATGGTTAAGACCAAAGAGCTATCTAAGGACACCAGGGACAAAATTGTAGACCTGCTCCAGGCTGGGATTGGCTACAGGACAATATGCAAGCAGCTTGGTGAGAAGGCAACAACTGTTGGTGTGGCACCCAGGGGATGGGAACTACTCGGCGCCCGGGCCTTAATGCCTGGCCTTGGGGGATGTCGCGGTGGTCGGCTCCCGGGCCCGTACCCTGGGGTCTCTCTTAAAAAAAAAAGGGGTTAAATGGAAAATGAAAGTTCCTGACGCCACCTGTGGTGTCTGGTGAGGACCACCAGCGCTGCGTCAGTCCACTGAGGCCGGTGTTACGGCAGCTATGATGGGGTAGCTACCCACAGGTGGAGCTAGGCCTCAGGGCAGCGGTGTTCGGTAAGGTGCACTATATGGCAGTGACCCAGTCGGGTCCAAGGAAAAAATGGGAGACACACTCACGTTTGGCTTCAGTACCTTTTTACTGGTGGAGTTGCGGTACCGCCCGGAGCACTGTAGGGTGAGGGGTGCACTGCAGGTCTCTCCCCAGTGAGCAGGTATAGGGCCTCCTGTATCCTTGCCACTTGTGTAGTTTATGGCCTGTCTGAAACTAGGCCTAACTTAGTCCTTGTGTTGCGCCGGCTGACCTGGTGTTAGGGCCTTTTGCTGAAGAGCACGCTCCTGGTATGGCGGAGCCTCCGTGCCTCCTGGTCCTGTTACGTGTCAGCTCCTGGGCTATCCTGAGACCTGAAGTCTTACAGGAAAGATCCGGTTGTTTTCCACAGAGGGTATACTGCTCTGCAGGCTCGGAGCCGGTGTCCGGTATATTTCTGGGGTGAGCTTATGAAGATCCTCGGTCCCCAATGCTACTGTTCCACTAGCCTTCGGCCTACTCTGGGCCCTCACTAGGCTATACACACTGGCAGTAAGCTGGCTGCCTCTTCTGCCGCTCTTTAGAGCGTCGGCAACGCTCCTAGCTGTCTCTCTCTGAGCTGCTTGCAGCAGACTCCAAACAACTCCTCTCAGCAGAAACCTGCTGAGTCACTATCCTTCTGTGTCTCAGCAGAGACTCCTGACTGGACTCATTCCTTAGACAACTGACTGAACTTCCCCTCTTCCTGCCTCCACCCTCCTTTATATATTCACTAAAGGGCTCCCTCTGGTGGTTCTGAGGTAGGGTGGAGGTGTGTGAATGCTCTGAGGGCCTCTTGTGGAGAAAACCTGAAATGCACCCCCCTTTGGTCTGTGACTCCATGCACAGCAGGGCGTCACATTCCCCCCTAGTTAAAGTCAGCACTCCCGGGCTGAAGCCCTTTTTGTAAACAATAGAAATAACAAGCTTCCCTTTATGGGAGGTTAGAACACTTGAACGTTGCATAACAAAACATGAATAAAAATATATATATACATTGCAAAAGCAGTAGGCAGTGAGCAACCAGAAAGTCCAAGTCTATTCCGGAGAGGTTGCTCAAAGGGGCACTCCAGGGAGCGCAAATATTTACAAAGAAAATCTTTGGGCTGCACAAAGTCCTCAGCCTCAGATTTCATATATAAGGAATAAACAGGTTAGGGTTAAAGTGTCCATATCACTTGAATTGTCCATTCAAAGGGAAGAAATATAAGTTACACACATTAATACAATACGTAGTATAATACATAATACCTCAGGGGTAACTATCTACATTCTCAGAAATTGTACTATTTTATTCAATGTACCTAGCAGGGGGTTTACCTCTCGTGCTGCGTACTGATCTGCGTAATGCAGTGGTCTGTGGGGTATCAATGTCTGTATCATCAGTTACCCTGTCTGCCCTTCGTGTGGGTAAGTTGTAAAATTGCCTTAACCTCTCTATGAGACTGGCAAGTGTACCATTGGCTGGGCCTTCTTGCTCTGCTCCAGCCGGAGATCCTTCTTGAGCTGGCTCTTCAGCAGCACTTACAGGTCCAACTTGCTGTAGAGAGTTTTCTGGTTGCTGGAAGAAGTGGAGTACTGGGACGATCACCGCTCCTCCTATTTGAGGCCAATCTGCTGGGAAGTCACCTAAGTCAGTATAGATTACTGCTTCTTCAGGTTCCTCCTGGATGATGAGGGGCACTTCTTCTTGGGGTTTTAGCAGATCCGGACACAACTTTAGATGGTCCCGAGATACTGTTGCAGTGGTTCTCCCCCCATCTTTGCTGATTAAACACGTCTTCCTGTTGTCAAACCTTGAATTCAACACAGTGTAGGGTTCTCTCTCCCACTGGTCATCAAGCTTGTGGTTCCTCCGCTTCCTTTTCAATACCACTTCTCCTGGTGTGAAGGGTTCTGCTGGTGCACTTCTGTTGTATTGCGCCTCTTGTTTATCCCTCACCCGAGTGAGACTGTCTTCGACACAGGCTTGTACTCTTCTGTACTGCTCCTGTCTGGCTGTGTCCCAGTCCTCAGTGGTCGCATCAGCTTCAGGTTCTACCACACCAAGCTCCAGGTCCATGGGCAACTTCCCTGGTCTTGCCCGCATTAGATATGCCGGAGTGCAATTGGTGGAGCTTACTGGTATGTGATTATACAGATCCACTAAGTCAGGTAGTAGGTCTGACCACTGGTTTTTCTCTTCTAGTGGTATGGTCTTCAGTAGATCGATGATGATGTTGTTCATCTTTTCACAGAGACCGTTAGTTTGGGGGTGGTACGGTGTAGTCCTGATCTTTTTACACCCGTACAGATGGCAGAACTCTTTGAATAATTCAGCCTCAAAGGCCGGGCCTTGGTCAGTCAGTACCTGCTCAGGGTATCCATGGGGTCTGCAGAAGTAAGCTTGAAACGTCTTGGCTGCTGTCTCTGCTGTCAGGTCTTTGACAGGGGCGACGACCAGGAACCTGGAGTAGTAATCCACAATGGTCAGGGCATAGGAGTATCCTGACCGACTAGGTGACAACTTGACAAGGTCCAGGGCCACGATCTCCAAAGGGCGAGTCGTCTTGATGGGTTGCAGAGGAGCCTTCTGGTTGCTGTAGTCTCTTCTTCTAAGGCCACAGGGTCCACAGTCTCTGCACCACCTCTCAATGGAGCTGCGCATCCCCACCCAGTAGAATCGGCACTTCAACAGGGTCTCTAGCTTTTTCCAGCCAAAGTGCCCCGCTTGATCGTGGTAGGCCTCCAACACCATCTGGATGTCCGTCTTGGGGACCACTATCTGCCACACCATCTTGTGGGTTTTGGGATTGACGTACCTCCGGCACAACTTCTCACAGTAGATAAACAGCCGGCTTCTCTCATTCCACAACTGCTTTGCTTGGAGAGACGCATCCTTCTCCAGGGAGGAACCTTCTTGGGTTATCAGTTCCTTGATATGGCTGACAACCGGGTCGCTGTCCTGGGTCTCTTTCCAGCTGTGGTGAGGCAAGGGGTTTAACGTCTTACCGCGTTGCCTCCTGGAGGCTCGTAGCTCATGGGTCATCCCATTCCGGTGGAAGGCAGGTAGTTCAACCTCTTCCAGGTCATCCACTTCTTCTTCTGTGTCTGACTGGTGAGGTATCCTGGACAGGGCATCGGCGTTGGCGTTCTTGCGGCCCGCCCGGTACTTTATGGTGAATTGGTAGTTTGACAGCCGAGCCATCCATCGTTGTTCCATGGCTCCCAGCTTGGCTGTTTCAAGATGAGCTAAGGGGTTATTGTCAGTGTAGGCAGTGAACTTGCTGGAGGCTAGGTAGTGCTTGAACCTTTCTGTAATGGCCCAGACTAAGGCCAGGAACTTCAACTTGAAGCTGCTATAGTTCTCTGGGTTCCTCTCAGTCGGGCGGAGCTTCCTGCTTGCATACGCGATGACTTTCTCCTGGCCATTCTGCTTCTGACTTAGGACAGCTCCCAATCCTTCATTGCTGGCATCAGTATACAGCAGGAACGGTTGGCTGTAGTCAGGGTAGGCTAGGATCTCATCACCTGTCAGGATCTCCTTCATTTCTTGAAATGATTCAGCCTGTTCTTTACCCCAGTGGAACGGGGGATTTCTGCCCTTGGGGGACTGTCCTACCAGGAGGTCTTGCAGAGGTGCTGCTCTCTTGGTGTAATCTTTTACAAACCTCCGGTAGTATCCTATCAGTCCCAGGAACTGACGCACCTCCTTGAGGTTCTTCGGCTCCGGCCATTTCTGGATGGCAGTGACCTTCTCCGGGTCTGGTGCTACCCCTTCTGGACTGACAATGTGTCCCAGGTACTGTACCTTCTTCTTGAGCAGGTGGCACTTGGAGGGCTTCAACTTCATCCCATACTGGGACAGTGACTCAAATACCTCCGCCAGGTGCTTCAAGTGGTCCTCATACGTCTTGGAGTACACAATCACGTCATTCAGGTATAATAACACAGTCTCGAAGTTGCGGTGTCCCAGGCAGCACTCCATCAATCTCTGGAACGTTCCGGGGGCATTGCAGAGTCCAAACGGCATACTGTTGAACTCGCACACTCCCATCGGGGTGGTGAAGGCCGTCTTCTCCCGATCCTCCTCAGCCACAGCTACTTGCCAGTACCCACTAGTGAGGTCAAGGGTGGA
This sequence comes from Phyllobates terribilis, assembly GCF_046119375.1. Taxonomy (NCBI): domain Eukaryota; kingdom Metazoa; phylum Chordata; class Amphibia; order Anura; family Dendrobatidae; genus Phyllobates; species Phyllobates terribilis. Next base: position 10,930,034 of record NW_027362777.1, read on the forward strand.
AAAGTAATTTGCAGACTTCAAGGCAGCCAGGGATTTCTCAATACGTGGTAAAGGGTATGCATCTTTATGTGTAATGCGATTTACTTGACGGTAATCTACGCACATTCTCATGCTTCCATCCTTCTTCCTGACTAGAACTAGGAGAGCTGCCCAGGGACTACAACTATCCCTTACTACCCCTGCCTTCTTCATGTCATGCAACATCTCCTTGGCTTTCTGATAGTGTGCTGGAGGTATAGGCCTGTACCGTCCCTTGATGGGGGGATGGTTGCCTGTGGGGATGTGATGTTGTACCCCCTTAATCCTCCCAAAGTCAAGCGGGTGTTTGCTGAATACCTGCTCGTATTCCTGAACCACCCGGTGTACTCCCTGTTTCTGGTGGGCAGGAGTGGTGTCTGTCCCAACGTGGAGCTGCTGACACCAATCCACCTCCTGTGTTGTAGGGTCATTATCCTCCACTTGGTCTGGGGAGGTTAAGGACTCCGTCGTGTGAATAGAGTTATTATTTACAGTGTAGAGTTTGGCAATAGTGGCATAACGTGGTAATTTAACCTCGTCTTCCCCATAGTTAAGAAGACGGACGGGCACCCTCCCATTGCGTACATCTACTACCCCCCTGGCGGTTAAGAGTGTAGGTCTGTGCTCTGAGCTAAGGGGTTCTACTACCGCCTGGTAGCTCTGTCCTTTAAGACCTATTGCTGCTCTACACCAGATAAGCATTTCACTAATTGGGGGAATTACAATGGGTATCGGGTCAGTTACCCGCACGTTACCAATCTCACCGCCGGTCAGCTGCGCTTGCTGCTGGTACGTCAGGGCTCGGATCTCCTTCTGGATCACTCTCCTCTGCCCTGGTCTGGCAACGTCAGCGAGGTGTTGGAGTAAAAACACAACCTCCTCCAAACAGTTACCAACAATGTTAGTGCCTAGTACCATATTCAGTCCATTTTCCTCATTGACAGTCTTCACTACAATGAGTCCCTGGTCCTTTAACTCCACTCTCCCCACATTTACTGCTACATTCTTAACCCCGAGTAGGTCAAGAGGGAGGCCATTAGAGGCATATACTGAAAAGTCTGGGTTTGGGGGTTGGAGACTGTCCATGGACCAGTATTTGCTATAGAGGATATCAGGTATGATTGTTACCTGGGATCCGGTGTCCAGCAGGGCAGGTATCGCAATGCCGTCAAGTATGATGGATAGGAAAGGTCTTCCTCCCACGAACCTGCGGTGCCAGTCTGAGGGGCCTGCTGAGTCTATTCCTGGGTGCTGGCCCTCGGACCCAGGGTTTGCTCGTTTAAAGGACACTGGTGCACTGTGTGACCTGCCTTCTGGCAGCGGTGGCAGACGAACTCTTGGTGAGGATGGCACTGGTTGTTGGTCCTTCCTGGGGGTGGCGTTGTCCTCCTCCGGGGTGGCGACGTCCTCATTCTCCTCCGGTTTATCCAGGGGACATCCTCAGGGCAGTCGGCTAGCAGGATCTTTCCTTCCGTCTCTGGCTCAGTCCGTAGTTGCAGGGCACTCATCACAGTGGCCAGGTTTTTGGTCAGCTGGCGCACTTCTGAGCACAGACAGTCCAGCTCAGTAGGGGGCGCTGCCTGCACTTTGGCTTCAGCAGCCAGCGGGGAAAAGGTGGGTGCTGCTGGAGTTGGAGTGGCCCCACCCTGGTAACGCTGGATAGACATATCTGCTGTCTCCAGGGGTTGCAGTCCCTTGATAGCCATGTCCTTAAGGGTGTCGAAGGTAGCATCTGGATGGTCCAAGGACCACCAACGCACAGTCCTGCTCTCCGCTTGGGACCTCAGCCTCCGGACAAATTGTTCTTTTAGCATTTTACTCTCATTGGTTATGCTAATTGGACTAACCTGTTTTAGAGCTCGCAGGGCCACCTGTAAACGGCAGGCATAGTCCCGAACGCTGTCCTCCGGCTTCTGAGAGCATTGGTAGAACCTCATCCGGAGGTCTGCTTCAGTACGGTCCTCAAAGGCAGTCTGTAACTTTTTGAAAATTGTGGACACTGATTCCTGGTCTGCGGCCGACCAAGTCTCTACTTCTCTCTCCGCAGCACCAGTCAATTGTCCCACAACTACTGCAGCTCTTTGTTTGCCGGTCATAGAATACATGTCCAGGATGCTGCATATTTTGCGCTTCAATCCGGACAGGGTGTCCGGCTTGCCGTTGTACTGGGGGAGCCACTTTGCTCCAGGCATGTACGGTAAAGTCAATGGTGCAATAGGGGCTACAGGCCCTGGTAATGGGGCGGCTGCTCCGTCTTGCGTGGCGGCGGCTGCGGGCGCATCATCGGGGCTGTCAGCCTGGTCAGCGACGTCGGGCTGTTGCTGCAACATCTTGGCGCCCCCCTAGTGAACCGTGGCCTACCTTGCTTCTGTAGGCCGCAGCTCCGCAGGCGGAGGTCTTCTGATAGGACCTTGCGTCGCTTACATTCCACGTCAGAGCGTTCGCTTGGGCTTCCTGCCAGGACCTGACGTTGCGTCAGTGCGTGGGGCGTGTCCTCGACTTCGCGCGCTTTCAGTGGTTACGCCCTCTAGTTTTCCCGCGGTTACGCCCTTCTTCTCGCATGGCGACCGGAAAGATGGCGGCCAATGGCGGGAAACTCCAGAACATGGCGGGAAAAGCTTCACCACTGTGAGTTTTTTACAGTTTCTTAAGGCGCACAGTACCCGGTGGCAACGGGCACAACTCCTTCTGTTGCCGCGGGCACGCAATCCTGTTCGTGACGCCAGTTAGAGAGATGTGGCACCCAGGGGATGGGGACTACTCGGCGCCCGGGCCTTAATACCTGGCCTTGGGGGATGTCGCGGTGGTCGGCTCCCGGGCCCGTACCCTGGGGTCTCTCTTAAAAAAAAAAAGGGGTTAAATGGAAAATGAAAGTTTCTGACGCCACCTGTGGTGTCTGGTGAGGACCACCAGCGCTGCGGCAGTCCACTGAGGCCGGTGTTACGGCAGCTATGATGCGGTAGCTCCCCACAGGTGGAGCTAGGCCTCAGGGCAGCGGTGTTCGGTAAGGTGCACTATATGGCAGTGATCCAGTCGGGTCCAAGGAAAAAATGGGAGACACACTCACGTTAGGCTTCCGTACCTTTTTACTGGTGGAGTTGCGGTACCGCCCGGAGCACTGTAGGGTGAGGGGTGCACTGCAGGTCTCTCCCCAGTGAGCAGGTATAGGGCCTCCTGTATCCTTGCCGCTTGTGTAGTTTATGGCCTGTCTGAAACTAGGCCTAACTTAGTCCTTGTGTTGCGCCGGCTGACCTGGTGTTAGGGCCTTTTGCTGAAGAGCACGCTCCTGGTATGGCGGAGCCTCCGTGCCTCCTGGTCCTGTTACGTGTCAGCTCCTGGGCTATCCTGAGACCTGAAGTCTTACAGGAAAGATCCTGTTGTTTTCCACAGAGGGTATACTGCTCTGCAGGCTCGGAGCCGGTGTCCGGTATATTTCTGGGGTGAGCTTATGAAGATCATCGGTCCCCAATGCTACTGTTCCACTAGCCTTCGGCCTACTCTGGGCCCTCACTAGGCTATACACACTGGCAGTAAGCTGGCTGCCTCTTCTGCCGCTCTTTAGAGCATCGGCAACGCTCCTAGCTGTCTCTGAGCTGCTTGCAGCAGACTCCAAACAACTCCTCTCAGCAGAAACCTGCTGAGTCACTAACCTGTGTCTCAGCAGAGACTCCTGACTGGACTCACTCCTTAGACAACTGACTGAACTTCCCCTCTTCCTGCCTCCACCCTCCTTTATATATTCACTAAAGGGCTCCCTCTGGTGGTTCTGAGGTAGGGTGGAGGTGTGTGAATGCTCTGAGGGCCTCTTGTGGAGAAAACCTGAAATGCACCCTCCTTTGGTCTGTGACTCCATGCACAGCAGGGCGTCACATTGGCACAATTATTAGAAAACGGAAGAAACACAAGATGACTGTCAATCTTCCTCGGTCTGGGGCTCCATGCAAGATCTTGACCCGTGGGATAAGGATGATTCTGAGAAAGGTCAGGAATCAGCCCAGAACTACACAGGAGGACCTGGTCAATGACCTGAAGAGAGCCGAGACTACAGTCTTAAACATTACCATTAGTAACACACTATGCCGTCATGGATTAAACTTCTGCAGGGCACGCAAGGTCCCCTGCTCACGCCAGCACATGTCCAGGCCCGTTTGAAGTTCGCCAATGACCATCTGGGTGATCCAGAGGAGGCATGGGAGAGGGTCATGTGGTCAGATGAGACCAAAATAGGACTTTTTGGTATCAACTCCACTTGCCGTGTTTGGAGAAAGAAGAAGGATGAGTACAACCCCAAGAACACCGTCCCAACTGAGAAGCATGCTGGGGGAAACCTTATACTTTGGGGGTGCTTTTCTGCAAAGGGGACAGGACAACTGCACCCAGCAACAGTCCCGAAACTTGAAAGATCTGGAGAAGATCTGTATGGAGGAGTGGTCCAAAATTCCTACTGCAGTGTCTGCAAACTTGGTCAAGAACTACAGGAAACGTCTGACCTCTGTAATTGCAAACAAAGGTTTCCGTACCAAATATTAAGATCTGTTTTTCTATTGTATCAAATAATTAATTTGCATAATTGCATGAAATAAGTATGTAAAAATTATAAAATGTTATTTTCTGTTTTTTATTTTTAGATTCTGTCTCTCACAGGTGAAGTGTACCTACGATAAAAATTACAGCCCTCTCCATTCTTTGTAGGTGGGAAAACTTGCAAAATTGTCAGTGTATCCAATACTTATTTTCCCCACTGTATATACTTTGTTACTAAAAAAGAAAAAACCCACCGGTCTTCTATGTGAACATAACAAAGACTATAACTAAAAATCTTATATATTATAAAAAAAAACTAAAACAAGGTTGACCACATTTTCTTATGGTATTTTTATCTGAAACTTCCTTGGAAAATTCACTGGAAATATCAGAAATGTCTGAAATGGGGACCTCAATGTAAGACCCCCACCCATTAGATGTAAGGTGGCTCCCAAACCTCACGTGTCGATGCAGCACAGCCATCTGCAGCCACATTTTACATAGAGCACACGCAGAACTGGGTCATTAACACATACATTAATCCTTTCATTTCGTTCTCCTTTGCTGAAGATGTGTTTGACAAAGACCTCATCTACCAAAATAAAGAGGTGTATTCCCTATGAACTAACAATACCGTGGCATCTCTTCTTCCCAGGTCCTCTGCGTTGTGCCAATCTTCTGGAAATGTGTGGATACATTGACAACTGGCCACTGCCAGGCCCCTGGTCGTAGTGATTATGCCTACTGTCCAAACTGATTAGACATGGACAAGGAGTAAGGTAACACCCCATTGTCAATTAGATGTAAGGCTATGTTCACACTAGGCGTTTTTTCACTACACATTACTTTCAATGGGTGAAATACACTGAAAGAAGTGACGTGCTCTATTCAGCAAAAAACAATGCAAATCACAAAATACTGATCATACAAAAACCAGGGTGTGAGCGTGAGATTTCTGAAATCTCATAGACTTTGCTTGTACTGTAAAACACAGCTGAAAATTTGCATTAAAAAAACGCTGAAAAAAACGCAATGTGTGAACATAGCCTTCAAAGGCACTGCACAGTGGTCTGAAACACAAATTCTGCAGATTTGTGATTTTATAGGGTTTATAAGATTACTAAAACAGATGTGTCAGGAGACCACACAGATCCACTTTATAAAAAAAAAACACCTCAGTCATTGAAAGGTTAAATTACAACATTCCTAAGTCCAGCGCTCAAAATCTCCCAAGTCTCCTTACATTATGTAGTAAAGGACAGGTGACATTGGGGCCTTGCTTGTCCACCAGGTGATGTCTTATCGGTGGAAAGACTGTGATGAGAGGTTTGTCTTGAGGAAATTGTGGCGGAAGTAAACTGCAATAAAAGCAAAGTATTAGAGCAAGACGCGGGATACATGACTGCAGCCTACAGAAACGTGACAGGTCCGGGGAAAATACCCAACACCCTCATCTCATCTCAATGGAAAATCCATTTAGGTGGCAGGTAGCGTAAGGCATAAAGGGACGTCAGCACCTTGACATATGATCGTAATGGTGTTATAAGAGATCTGATGAGTCCATCATGACAAATCTAGTGTGGAAAACATCTGCAAATCCGTCTGGAAGTGCACTGGGGCGTATCACTGCACTTAGACAGCTCCTTTCAAGTGCACGGACACGCCCCTCTGCACTCCCACACCAATCTGCAGACACTCCATTTCCTTTTGACTGGCACATCGGAGCTCTGCAAAAAAAAAAAAAGGATAATTTTTCTGGGGAGGGACAATCGACGATACTGTTCTACCACTACTTCCATATGTAAAAGGAAGCTGAGAGGACCCTATAAGCCTCCATATTGATTTAAAGTGATTTCTTATTAGTAGCAATTAAACAACTTGCATTAATACACATCATCTATAGTGACGTCATGAGCCGCCAAGCAACATCATTTAATGGCTCCAGTGCTACAAGACATGACTATGGATGACAAGTCATTGTAGGGTACCGATTACACGCGGTGGGGTCTATCAACAGCATGGGACAACGATATTCTAGAAGTACCTAATATGGTCTGCTTTCTTTAAGGGGTTGCCCACTACCTTGATATTGATCACTTACCCATTGGATAGGTCATTAATATGGAATCAGTGGGGGCCATCTTCACAAGTGAATAGGAGCATGCGGCTCCCTCTCTGGGGGGCTGTCAGAACCCCATCGATTTGATATTGATACCCAATGCTGATGTTATCAATATCAAAGTAGAGGACAATCCCTTTAATTCCCATTAGGTTCACATTTAATAACCCCAACAAATGCAACGTAATCTCTCAACTAAGACAATAGCACCCCGTGTCACTTACATATTGATGCTGATGGTGAAGTTCTTAAAGGTGATTGGCAGTCTGTACTCCACATCTTTCTGAATTTCAGTAATACTGGAAAGATAAAAAAAAGAAAACATTAACGATGACAATTCTACAAACTGCTGTGTCCCAAAAGAAAACACAACAGGTGGATATGTGTAAACCTAACCGATGCTCCAGTATTGTGGGTGCTGGAGCGTGCAGTCTCACAAGACACGATTTATCTACCGTCTTGAATTGGAGGTGCCCCAGCCCCCAATAATGATCTAGGTCTGATTCGGCAGAACAGCATGAGGTCCGGCAAATCTGACCGCTTTATGGATACAACATGCTCCATATTACGACCACAAGAAAAAAGCCAAATAAAGAAGTGTGAGAACAGGACGGCGATGGGTGTACGGAGGATGGCAGAGAGATGACTGCAGAACGCAGCATAAAGCACTCAGACATTAATCATCCCTGACAAAACATAATACAAGTCCTGCTTCATGCTGGGTACGTGTCACGGGTGTGTCGCCACGAAGATCGTCACGATTACACAGCCTGACTTCTCGCAGCTGAGTCTTTGGTGCTTTGTGTTTTTCGGCAGTGAGGGAGTTAACTCTCTCTCTCTCTGTGCTAGACGAGGTCCAGCCTCGCCCAGCTGCAATCAATGCTGCTGTAGTGGGACTCCTTCAAATGCCTGCCGGTCTGTTAGGGAAGTGTCGGTGAAAGCATTTCATACAGACAAACAGAGCGGATCGTGGTGTTTTGGAGTTCTGAGCTAAGTGTATTTGGTGTGATTTTTCCCTTCCTCGCTTTATCATTTATCTCCTTTCCCGTTGGTGTTCCCTCAGTTGTTGTGAGTAGTTTTTGTATGCAAGGTGGTTTTTGGTTTGACCCTTGTACTGTCTCGTTCGTCTAAGTACTGAGTGTTGGCATATTATTTCCTGTCCCCTATTGTTGTGATCGGGGTCCTTCTCAGGACTAGATTACTGAGGTGCAGGGATCCTCAGGAGGTAGGGGTTACGCTGGCGGCCTGGACCTCTGTACCTTTAACAGTACCTCCAGGTAGAGGGATTAGTCAGGGCCCCAGCTTAGGGTCAGCTTAGGCCCCTGACCTCCTGTACGCAGAGACAGCGTGACATTTTCACCGACCAACTAAGATTCTCTCCAGCTACCATGGATCCAGTAGCCAGTCTAGCTCGGCAGTTGCAGAGTTTGTCCATGGAGCTGGCGGACGTTAGGTCTAAGGTTTTATATCCCCAGGAGCAAGCCGGACCAGAACCTAAAGTAGCTCTCCCTGACAGGTTCACTGGGGGGCGGGACAAGTTTTTTGTTTTCCGGGAGGCATGCAAGTTGTACTTTCGGCTGCGGCCTCGGTCATCGGGGAGTGAAGAACAAAGGGTGGGAATTGTCATCTCGCTCCTACAAGGGGACCCACAATCTTGGGCGTTCTCTCTTCCCCCGGGCTCCCCGGCTCTCCAGTCAGTGGATAGGTTTTTTGCAGCTCTGGGTCTCGTATATGATGACCCGGATCGGATCTCCCTTGCTGAATCTAAGTTACGTAGGATCCAGCAGGGAGATCGTCCGGCGGAGGAATTCTGTTCGGAGTTCCGTAGGTGGGCCACGGACACCCAGTGGAATGACCCGGCTCTTAGGAGCCAGTTTTGTCAAGGTTTATCCGACAAATTAAAGGATGTGTTGGCACAGTATGACCCTCCCGCGTCACTGGAAGCCGCTATGGCCCTTGCTATTCGCATTGACAGACGGCTTCGGGAGAGGTGCGGGATAACTCCGTTCCCTGTGATGACTCCACCTCCTACAAGGTCCCCTCATATGGAGGTTCCCCTGGTCAGTCCAGAGGAGCCTATGCAATTAGGTGTTTCTTCTGGGGGAGAAAGGGACATTTTATTGGGGGGTGTCCATCCCGTCCCTTGCAGAGTGAAGAGTCATCGGAAAACTGTTGATCCCAGGTTGTGTGGTGGACGGCAATCTGGGAGTAGGTATTTCGTCCCTAGGTTCGTCTCAGTTTCTCGTACCGGCGGAGGTGGTGGTGGGTACGAGAACTGAGAGGATATCTGTTCTTCTGGATAGTGGGGCCGGGGCTAATCTGGTGGACGCTCGGTTTGCCCGGGTTCAAGGTATGCGATTGAGTGAGTTGGCTAAACCCATCCCCATATTCTCGATCGATGCCAGGCCTCTCGGTCAGGGAAGTTTTTTGCAAGCTGTGCATAACGTAAAACTTCAAGTGGGGGCGATACATAAAGAACTGTTGTCTTGCTACGTGTTGGAAGGTCTTCCTACTCCTATAGTGTTGGGCCTTCCTTGGTTAACTAAGCATAACCCGGTTATTAATTGGCAATCCAGAGAGATAAGCCAATGGAGTAAATTCTGTACTAACAACTGCATGAATACGGTCATCGGTGCGGTTACTCCTAGGGTCTTACCTCCATTTCTGGCGGACTTTGAGGATGTATTCTCGGAGAAAGGGTGTCAGGAACTACCTCCTCATCGCGAGTATGACTGTTCTGTAAAACTGCTCCCTGAGGCCAAGTTACCTAAAGCTAGGTTGTATAACCTTTCTGGTCCTGAGAGGCAGGCCATGAAGGATTATATTTCAGAAAGTCTGGCTAAGGGGCATATTAGACCTTCATCTTCACCGGTGGCCGCGGGGTTCTTCTTTGTTAAGAAGAAAGATGGAGGCCTACGCCCTTGCCTGGATTTCCGTGAACTTAATCGGATTACGGTCCGAGATCCATATCCGCTCCCACTTATTCCCGATCTCTTTAATCAGATCGTGGGCGCCAAATGGTTCTCTAAGTTGGATCTCAGGGGGGCGTACAATCTGATTAGGATGAAGGAGGGGGATTAGTGGAAGACGGCGTTTAACACTCCGGAGGGGCATTATGAGAACCTTGTCATGCCATTCGGTCTGACTAATGCCCCGGCGGTGTTCCAACACTTTGTTAATGACATTTTTCGCCGCCTGGTGGGACAGTTTGTTGTCATATATCTGGATGATATCTTAATTTACTTGCCGGATCTGGTGTCTCATCAGGAGCACGTTAGGCAGGTGTTACAGATCTTGCGGGATAATAAACTGTATGCCAAATGGGAAAAGTGTGTGTTCGCCGTACAGGAACTCCAGTTTTTAGGCTTCCTGGTTTCAGCGTCCGGTTTTCGTATGGACCCTGGGAAAGTGCGGGCAGTTCTTGAGTGGGATCGGCCAGAGAATCTTAAGGCACTACAACGTTTCCTGGGGTTTGCTAATTATTACCGGAAGTTCATTCGTAATTTCTCGTCCATGGTTAAGCCTCTCACAGACATGACTAAAAAGGGGACGGATTTTTCTAGGTGGTCTGACAAGGCTTGTCAAGCATTCTCCTCCTTGAAAAAATGTTTTGCCTCGGCACCCATACTCATTCAACTTGATGCGTCTCAGCCGTTCATTGTAGAGGTAGACGCTTCCGAGGTAGGGGTGGGAGCAGTATTGTCACAAGGTTCGTCCCCTGGTAAGTGGCATCCGTGCGCCTTTTTCTCTAAAAAATTGTCGTCCGCTGAGAGGAATTACGATGTCGGCAATAGGGAACTCTTGGCCATTAAGTTAGCTTTTGAGGAGTGGCGCCATTTTTTAGAGGGGGCAGTCCATCCGGTCACCGTCATCACCGATCACAAGAACCTGCTATATCTGGAGTCCGCAAAACGTCTGAATCCCAGACAAGCTAGGTGGTCATTGTTTTTTACCAGGTTTAATTTTGTCGTTACATATCGTCCTGGGTCAAAAAATGTAAAGGCGGATGCCTTATCTCGTAGTTTCCCTGGGGCCGGGAATACGGACGACCCGATTCCTATCCTTCAGGAGGGGGTGGTGGTTTCGGCAGTATGCTCTGAGCTTGAGGAGGAGGTATTGGAGGCTCAGGGGGACGCCCCTGTTGGACCTCCGGGGAGACTGTTTGTTCCAGATCAGTTGCGACAAAAGGTGATCGAGGCACACCATAACTCAGTTTTTGCAGGACACCCAGGGAGTAAAGCAACGGTGGATCTCCTCTCGCGTCGGTTTTGGTGGCCTAACTTACATAAGAAGGTGGTAACTTTTGTCGCGTCCTGTGGGGTTTGTGCGCGCTCTAAGACCTCACATACCCGTCCGTCTGGGGCCCTCTTACCTTTGAAGATCCCGGAGCGTCCTTGGACTCATCTGTCTATGGACTTTATTACGGACCTCCCGCCATCCTCGGGTAAAACGGTCATACTTGTTGTAGTAGACAGGTTCAGCAAGATGGCACATTTTATCGCTCTTCCTGCTCTTCCTAATGCTAAAACTCTTGCGCAGGTGTTCATTGGGGAGATTGTGAGGCTTCACGGGGTACCCTCCGAGGTGGTGTCAGATCGGGGGTCTCAGTTTGTGTCCAAATTCTGGAAGGCGTTTTGTACACGGCGGGGGATGCATTTATCGTTCTCATCGGCTTTTCATCCTCAGACCAATGGTCAGACGGAACGTATGAACCAGAGCTTGGAGACATATCTCCGGTGTTTTGTGTCAGAGAACCAGGAGGACTGGGCTTCTTTCTTACCTCTGGCAGAGTTTGCTCTTAATAATAGGCGGAGCGAGTCCACTGGTAAGTCCCCGTTTTTTGGGGCATATGGTTTTCACCCCCAGTTTTGTACTTTCAGTAGGGGGGCTCTTCGGGGGTTCCTGAGGAGGAACGATTTTCCTCATCACTCGCTTCAGTATAGAGAGGGGTGCTGAAGAATCTGAATACTATGGGGAACCGATACAAACGTATGGCTGATAGGAGGAGAGTGTCTGGTCCGGACCTAAGTGTGAACGATCGGGTATGGTTGTCTACCAGGAATATAAAACTTAAGGTTCCCTCCTGGAAACTGGGTCCCAGGTTCATCGGGCCGTACAGGATCAGTTCTATAATTAATCCGGTGGCATTCCGTCTTGACCTCCCCCCTACGTTTAAAATTCACAACGTGTTCCACAGATCGTTGCTTAAGAGGTATGTGGCGCCGGTGGTACCGTCACCTTTACCTCCCCCTCCAGTGGTGGTCAATGGTAACTTGGAGTTCCAGGTATCGAGGGTCATCGATTCACGCTTTAATCGCCGGTCCCTTCAGTACCTGGTTCATTGGAAGGGGTATGGTCCTGAGGACAGGATGTGGGTTCCTGCGTCGGATATTAACGCAGACCGATTAGTTCGGGCCTTCCACACGACTCACCCGGATAAACCTGGCCCTGAGGGTCCGGAGGCCCCTCGTAGAAGGGGGGGTACTGTCACGGGTGTGTCGCCACGAAGATCGTCACGATTACACAGCCTGACTTCTCGCAGCTGAGTTTTTGGTGCTTTGTGTTTTTCGGCAGTGAGGGAGTTAACTCTCTCTCTCTCTGTGCTAGATGAGGTCCAGCCTCGCCCAGCTGCAATCAATGCTGCTGTAGTGGGACTCCTTCAAATGCCTGCCGGTCTGTTAGGGAAGTGTCGGTGAAAGCATTTCATACAGACAAACAGAACGGATCGTGGTGTTTTGGAGTTCTGAGCTAAGTGTATTTGGTGTGATTTTTCCCTTCCTCGCTTTATCATTTATCTCCTTTCCCGTTGGTGTTCCCTCTGTTGTTGTGAGTAGTTTTTGTATGCAAGGTGGTTTTTGGTTTGACCCTTGTACTGTCTCGTTCGTCTAAGTACTGAGTGTTGGCATATTATTTCCTGTCCCCTATTGTTGTGATCGGGGTCCTTCTCAGGACTAGATTACTGGAGGTGCAGGGATCCTCAGGAGGTAGGGGTTACGCTGGCGGCCTGGACCTCTGTACCTTTAACAGTACCTCCAGGTAGAGGGATTAGTCAGGGCCCCAGCTTAGGGTCAGCTTAGGCCCCTGACCTCCTGTACGCAGAGACAGCGTGACATTACGCTTCTCAGGTAACCCTATACTGAAGGACTTGTACTGTTCATAGACCTAACATACAACACATTACATACAAGTTATCCCGCATCAAGACCCGCATCAAAACCAGGGGAGGAGTCCTGAGGAGATAATTTGCATATTCCCACTGCATTTTGGGGTAAGAGAAGAGTCTCCGCGAGCTCAAAGAACACTGGATTTTGGCTGTTGGAGCTGAAAAGAGGACATCGGTAAACCAGGGGAGGAGTCCTGAGGAGATAATTTGCATATTCCCACTGCACTTTGGGGTAAGTGAAGAGTCTCCGCGCGCTCAAAGAACACTGGATTTTGGCTGTTGGAGCTGAAAAGAGGACACTGGTAAACCAGGGGAGGAGTCCTGAGGAGATAATTTGCATATTCCCACTGCATTTTGGGGTAAGTGAAGAGTCTCCGCGAGCTCAAAGAACACTGGATTTTGGCTGTTGGAGCTGAAAAGAGGACATCGGTAAACCGCGGTAAACCAGCTTTTTTCACTGTTTTCAGAACATTAACAATAAGAACATGGAAGAGTCCAGGAGCCATTTGGTAAGCTGCATATCCTGCTACATGTTCACAGACTTGCCAGTGGAAAAGCCAAACTTCACATGCCAGAAATGCAAGCTTGTGTCCCTGTTGGAGGAAAAGTTGCGAAATCTAGAAGAGAGGTTAACTACCTTGAAAATCATTAAGGAAGGTGAAGAGTTCTTAGACAGAGCAGAATTATCTCTTCATGATTCAGAAAGAGAAGAAATTCGAACTGCACCTGACGAAACAGAGGAATGGAAGCATGTGACCCACAGAAGCAGGAGGATCGAGAGGCAGTCAGCACCCATACTGCTCAGGAACCAGTACCAGGCTCTCACGCAGGAGAACCATGAAGAAATACAGCAAAATAAGACTTTGCCAGCAATGAATAACCTTGTAAGCCCTCAGAATCCTCCTGGATGGAGAAAGAAGAATGTTGTGAAGAAAAAACGGAGAGTGGTGGTCATGGGGGATTCCCTGTTAAGAGGAACAGAGGCCGCTATCTGCAGACCAGACATAACCTCAAGAGAAATGTGCTGTCTTCCAGGAGCAAAAATTAAAGATGTGTCTAACAGGATATCAAGACTCTTCAGACCTACAGATCACTACCCATTCCTGCTAATACATGTGGGGACAAATGACACCGCAAGAAAGGACCTGGAAACCATCTGCAGTGACTTTGAAGACTTAGGCAAGAAAGTGAAAGAATTGGGAGTGCAGGTGGTCTTCTCATCCATCCTCCCAGTGGATGGCCATGGAACAATGAGGTGGAATAAGATTCTACAGGTGAACAACTGGCTACGTCGATGGTGCCGTCAACAAGGATTTGGATTTCTGGATCACGGAATGAATTACCTATACGATGGACTACTTGCTAGAGATGGGGTGCACCTTACGAAGACTGGAAAACATGTATTTGGAAGTCGCCTTGCTACACTCATCAGAAGAGCTTTAAACTAGAACAATGTGGGAAGGGAAGCAAAAGGCCAGAAAAAGCCATACAGCTGACAAATACTATTGAGATCTCTGCTACTGGAAGTGGAAAGGAAGAACAAAGACAAAACAATTTAAATAATAAAAATATGGGAGGAAGAGAAACCAATCACAAACTAAAATGTTTTCATACAAATGCACAAAGCATGGGCAACAAACAAGGAGAATTGGAACTACTAATGCAGGAAAAGGAATATGATGTCATTGGAATCACTGAAACTTGGTGGGACGATACACATGATTGGAATAAAAGGCTAAAAGGATACAACTTATTTGCAAGAAACAGACTTGATAAACGAGGAGGAGGTGTTGCATTGTATGTTAGAAAAGCGTATATCTGCACAGAGATTGAAGCTTCAGAGACTGGGAGTTCTGTGGAAACTGTTTGGGTAAGAATACAAGGAGAGAACAACGGAAAGGACACCATTGTAGGCATTTACTACAGGCCACCTGGGCAAGCTGAAGATATGGATAAACTCTTTATGTATCAAATGACCAAGTTCTCCAAAAAATATGACGTAGTCGTCATGGGAGATTTCAACTATCCAGACATTTGTTGGGAATCTCTCTCAAGTAAAACTAACAGGTCAAGCAAATTCTTATCCTCTCTTGCTGACAACTTTATCTTCCAAAAGGTAGGGGAGAAAACAAGGGGATCTGCTACTTTGGATCTAATCCTTATAAACAGGGAGGAAATGGTTGAGGAGGTAAAGGTGGCTGGGACCCTAGGAGGCAGCGATCATGCTATTATAGAATTTTGGATAACTAGAGGAGGAAGACATGTGAAGACTCAAACTTCAAGGTTAGATTTTAGAAAGGCAGATTTTAAGAGACTCAGAAAGAGAATAGGAGGGATCCAATGGCTGGATGTCCTTAAGGACAAAAATGTCCAGGAAGGATGGGAAATTTTTAAAAATGAGATTCTCAAAGCACAATCGTTAACAATCCCGAAAAGTAGGAAGAATGGGAAGCATTTAAGGAAACCAGGATGGATGAACACAGAACTTAAACACATGCTAAAAAGAAAGAAAGAAATGTTTATTAAATGGAAAGAGGGAGGCATATCTAAAGAAGATTATAATGCAGTCTGCAGATCCTGCAGGGCACGTATCAGGTTAGCTAAAGCTGACAATGAATTAAGGCTTGCAAGAGATGTCAAAAGCAATAAAAAAGGATTTTGGGGGTATGTCAAAAGTAAAAGAAAAGTCAAAGATGCTATAGGATTTTTACAGGATGAAAATGGAGAAATGGTAAGAGAGAATGTTGAGAAGGCCGAACTTGTTAATTCCTATTTTGCATCTGTTTTCTCTCAGAAAGAAAATGTAACATCAACTGATCTTCACTGTCCTTTTAAAGGAATAGAGGAATCCAAGTTATCTGTAAACAGAAAGATTGTGAGGGAATATTTAGCTAACATAAATGAGTTCAAGTCTCCAGGTCCAGATGAATTACACCCCAGAGTACTGAAGGAGATCGTAGAAGAAATTTTAGAACCACTCTCCATAATCTTTGAAAATTCTTGGAGAACAGGAGAAGTCCCAGAAGACTGGAGAAGAGCAAATGTTGTTCCTATCTTCAAAAAGGGGAAGAAGGTGGACCCAGGGAACTATAGGCCGGTGAGTCTAACTTCTATACCAGGAAAGATCTTTGAACAAATTATTAAACAACATGTATGTAAGTACATGGATAAGAATGAAGTGATTAACCAGAGTCAGCATGGGTTTGTAACTAACAAGTCATGTCAGACTAACTTAATTTCCTTCTATGACAGAATCACTGACTGGGTGGATCAGGGAAATGCTGTAGATATAGTATATCTTGACTTCAGCAAAGCATTTGACAAAGTATCTCACACCATCCTTATTGGAAAAAATGACCAAGTATGCAATGGACCAGGCAACTGTTAGGTGGATTCATAACTGGCTTAGTGATCGGACTCAAAGGGTGGTTGTAAATGGCTTCACATCCAGCTGGATGAATGTCTCAAGTGGGGTACCACAGGGCTCCGTCCTGGGACCTGTATTGTTCAACATCTTTATCAATGATTTAGATGAAGGAATTGAGGGTAAACTGATTAAATTTGCTGATGACACAAAGCTAGGAGGGATAGCTAATACTAGAGAAGAGAGAGAGGGGATTCAAAAAGACCTAAATAAACTGGAGCAGTGGGCAGCAACCAACAGAATGGTTTTTAACAGGGAAAAATGCAAAGTACTACATCTGGGCAATAAAAATGAAAAAAGCATATACAGAATGGGAGGAATAGAGCTAAGCAACAGTACATGTGAAAAAGACTTAGGTATACTAATAGATCATAGACTGAACATGAGCCAACAGTGTGATGCAGCAGCAAAAAAGGCAAATACAATTCTGGGATGTATTAACAGAAGCATACAGTCTAGATCAGTGGTCCCCAACTTTTTTTGCACCAGGGACCGGCTTGAAGCAAGATCATTTTTCCATGGCCCAGCAAGGAGGGGGTGGGGTGGGCGGGGCTTTGGTCATATGGGGGCGAGGTAATGGAGGGATTTGGAGTTTAGTGCATACTTATCATATAGTGTAGACCAGGTCCCCGCTAGGAGCCCCACATAATGTGCTGTGCCAGGAGCTGCATCACTGAGGCCCCATCACGCCCTGCAGCAGGACAGGGCAGCTGTCCTGACAGCTGCTGTTCAGCTGCATTTACTTCATCCCAGGGGCGGACACAGACTGTAGTGGGCCCCTGTGCAAGAAATTTTTGGGGGCCCCCCCCGCCCTTCATAAGGCAACAAAGTTATGTAAACATAACCCCCCCATGTGCATCTCTCACCCCCCCATGTGCAGATCACCCCCGTGCATCTCTCATCCCCCTCCGTGCATCTCTCATCCCCCTCCGTGCATCTCTCATCCCCCCCGTGCATCTCTCACCCCCCCGTGCATCTCTCATCCACCCCCCGTGCATCTCTCATCCCCCCCGTGCATCTCTCACCCCCCCGTGCATCTCTCATCCACCCCCCCGTGCATCTCTCATCCACCCCCCGTGCATCTCTCACCCCCCCGTGCATCTCTCATCCACCCCCCGTGCATCTCTCATCCACCCCCCGTGCATCTCTCACCCCTCCGTGCATCTCTCATCCACCCCCCGTGCATCTCTCATCCCCCTCCGTGCATCTCTCATCCCCCTCCGTGCATCTCTCATCCACCCCCCGTGCATCTCTCATCCCCCCCGTGCATCTCTCACCCCCCCGTGCATCTCTCACCCCCCCGTGCATCTCTCACCCCCCCGTGCATCTCTCATCTCTCCCCTCCCTCCCATGTGCATCTCTCATCTCTCCCCTCCCCCCATATGCATCTCTCATCTCTCCCCTCCCCCCATGTGCATCTCTCATCTCTCCCCTCCCCCCCATGTGGATCTCTCATCTCTCCCCTCCCCCATGTGCATCTCTCATCTCTCCCCTCCCCCCCATGTGGATCTCTCATCTCTCCCCTCTCCCATGTGCATCTCTCATCTCTCCCCTCCCCCCCATGTGGATCTCTCATCTCTCCCCTCCCCCATGTGCATCTCTCCCCTCCCCCATGTGCATCTCTCATCTCTCCCCTCCCCCCATGTGCATCTCCCATTCCCCCCACTCCTAGTTAATTGTATTTAAAAAAAAATAAAACTTGTTATACTTACCCCCATGCGATCCCTGCAGAATCCTGGCGCTCGTCCAAATCGCTGACACCAGGTTCTCCTGACTTCCGGCCATGTGACGGCGCCGTCACATGACCGGAAGTCAGGGGAATCATGAAGGTGCTGCCGCAGCAGCGCAGCGCTAAGATGTCCCGGACCCGGTGCTTAGCATGGGGCCGGGGGCCCCATGAGGAGAGAGACGCACAAGAGGGGGGCTCCGAGGGGGCTCCTACCGGCCGGGCCCCATACTGGAGTCAGGGCAGTCATGCCCTGATGGCGGCCCTGCTGGAGGCTGGAGGGGC
This sequence comes from Phyllobates terribilis, assembly GCF_046119375.1. Classification (NCBI taxonomy): domain Eukaryota; kingdom Metazoa; phylum Chordata; class Amphibia; order Anura; family Dendrobatidae; genus Phyllobates; species Phyllobates terribilis. Next base: position 10,948,293 of record NW_027362777.1, read on the forward strand.
CCCCTCTCCCCGCGGACCGGCTGAAAAACCCCAACGGCCCGGTCCTGGTCTGCGGACCGGCGGTTGGGGACCTCTGGTCTAGATCACGTGAAGTCATTATCGGTCTTTACTCCTCTTTGGTCAGACCTCATCTGGAATACTGTGTACAGTTTTGGGCACCACATTTTAAAAAAGACATAGACAAACTGGAGCAAGTTCAGAGAAGAGCGACCAGAATGGTGACTGGTCTGCAAACCATGTCCTATGAGGAACGGTTGCAGGATTTGGGAATGTTTAGCTTGCAAAAAAGAAGACTGAGAGGAGACTTAATAGCTGTCTACAAATATGTCAAGGGCTGTCACATTGTAGAAGGATCATCTTTATTCTCATTTGCACAAGGAAAGACTAGAAGCAATGGGATGAAACTAAATGGGAGGAGACAGATTAGATATTAGAAAAAACTTTTTGACAGTTAGGGTGATTAATGAGTGGAACAGGCTGCCACGAGAGGTGGTGAGTTCCCCTTCAATGGACGTCTTCAAACAGAGGCTGGACAGACATCTGTCTGAGATGATCTAGTGAATCCTGCTTTGAGCAGGGGGTTGGACCAGATGACCCAGGAGGTCCCTTCCAACTCTACCATTCTATGATTCTATGATTCTATGATTCTAAGAGACACATGACATTTTGTAATGGTTTGGAAATAATAATCGCTTTTTTATTTAATTTGGACCACTCCTGAAAAATGAGGGATACCTGGTTGCAGGTTTACTAGTCTTCTAGTCACAACCTCCTACTGATAAAACAAAGATTTTATCAAAACACCAGCAAGCAGCCCAGAAAGTGACACATCGCTGGAATCAGGGTCTCTGTCTCTACATCATGCTGCTCTCGGAATATATGGCAAAAACCTAGTGACAGATTCCCTTTAAGCTCTCATCTCTAGTGATCAGGACCCTAGAATTTTCTTCTGAGGTGGGTTTCCCTTTAGCTCTGCACCTACCTAGCGTCACTGCATGGCTGCGGAAATAAAAAAATAAAAAAATAAATAAAAAAATCTTTCTGAATTCTGAAGAGAAGGAGCAGTTGTGGAGCGTCTGTATAATAGATGTAGAGAAGTGGGATGACGGCGGCCTGTGCTGAGCATTGCCCGGCTGATCGGGTGATGACTGATGGGTCACATGAATGAGTTATTACAGCAGAAACCGCAGCCGTCCTGATAACTATTCCTGCAAGGAACCGGCCGTCCCTAACCCTGCAGCTACATAATAGAGATGCAAAGAAACAAGGAGAAAGAAAGGATGCAATGACAGGGATCACCAAGGAATAGCAAAAATATAGAATTTTATTAAAGACTAAACATACAAGACATGTTAAAAAAACAACTAAAAAGCAACAATTGCGCCAATGAATAACAAAACCATTGCAAGGTACTGATATGGTTAATCCTCACATATATATGCCCAACTAGTCACAGAAAATCTCAATATATGACTACAGACGGCCCACCACAATATAATAAAGAGCAAGGTAGCAGCAAAGTATCTATTCACAAAGGCATTAATATCCAAATAAGCCTAGAAAAATAGTGCCCATTATATAACCCCACAATGAAACCTGCTGCTGACACAATCGCCCCAAATGTGAAACAATACAATTGGATTGCTAAAAGAGCAAGCTAACGCTGTTAGGTCGGGCAGTAGAAAAAAATGATGTAAATACACCTGAACCATCAGGCAACCTACAGAAATGTGCACGGAGGATGTTGTTTTTACATAAGAGTTATGTATACAGAAAAGCTATATGTCCTATAGAGGAAAAGTGTGGGATGAGGGGCTTACAAGACCACTAAAGTAAGACATTCACAAGCTCCTTCTGTATATGCCCTGGTGCCGGGGGTCCGACCCCACTGATCTTACACTGAGAATGGATGGAACTCCTGTAATGTCACCCTTCTTTTCTACAATGTAATCAAGGCATATTTATATGTCTGAACAAGACTTGTATCGACCCATAAAAGAAAAGAGCCCCAGCTCCACCATACTGAATCCCTGCACAGCGACGCTATCAGCCGTGCAGGGACACAACGCAGCTGCCGTCACTTATATAATGGCCGAATGTGCAGGGGAAAGCCACAACGGAGCTCATTGTTCTGAAGGCTGCAGCGTATCCGAGCTATATGTGATACTACTCTGACATAGGGAAAGGGACAAAAACCCTTCAAATAGCAGGGAGTGACGTCTGATTAATATTTAGATTTGTATTGAACATAAAACCACAATCTTAGGACCATTACATACATTACCAGACTACTTTATAGATGATCAATTGCCAGCACAAGTTATATTACGCCCAAAATATCTCTGCAGCACCACCAAATTGCTGTATGAAAAATATGAGGAGTTATAGAAGTGTGCGCCCACATATTATCTGTACAGGTCCATATATCAGCCACTATTATGTGAAATATGTAATAAAATACACTATTATACATTATTAATGTTCTGTCCCTTTAAAATTCTGTCACCATGGTAACGACAGTCATACTCAGCCAATAGGATTGCTCGGTTTGAATTTGAAAAAAAAAAAAAAACTCCTATGTGGTCAGTTTGTTCCATCTCATCTGAGTGTGAAGACAGACACCTGCGATCAGCGAGAGATTATAGGTATAAGACGTGATATAATATAATGGACGGAGCCACATCCCATCACACGCACTCAGCGACCACAACTGACAGCAATCAGCCCATTTACCAGAGGAGAAGTCATTATTCCCCAACACATTATACGCTGAGACACCAGTGGGGGGCGCCACACTCATCACATCTCCCATCTGGAAGGATCCAGCCATCACTTCTAATGGGGGTCACTGCCCTTTTTTGGTGATTGCTGGAGTTTCCCGCGGTCGGACCCCACTGATCTATCAGTCGTCACCGAGCCCAGGGATAAGGGGATGACTTGTTCCATCTGATAATTCCCCTTTAATGAAGCTCAGATACAGAACAGTAAATATCCTACACATTTCCCAATTTGCACTTTCCCCAGCAGAGCCCCCGAATTATCTATAGCCAATGTTTCTAAGACCAAAGAAATATCAGCCAATCCCCAAACCCTCTGCTGACGCCTCCTGAGGTTTTATAGATTGTGGATACATTTCCACAAGAGAAGATATCAGCGGACACCCATGTTGATATTGGGTCATGAGGTTATTCTTCTTCAGATACTCTAGTATAGCATCTCTTAGGAAACCCTCCAGGATTTTACCCACAGTAGAGGTTAAGCTTACCGGCCTATAATTTCCAAGTTCGGTTTTTGTCCCCTTTTTGAATATTGGCACCACATTTGCTATACGCCAGTCCTGTGGTACAGACTCTGTTATTATGGAATCTTTAAAGATTAAAAATAATGGTCTATCTATGACGTTACTTAATTCCTGCAGTACTCGCGGGTGTATCCCATCTGGGCCCGGGGATTTGTCAACTTTAGTTATCACTTATCCACAGGCTCAGTGATCACTTACTGATCGTGGGGTCTGACCACTGCGAACCATCGTCTGATCGGGAAGGAACGGAAAGTCAGGGAACAACTGCAGCTCCATTCATTCTCTATGGGGCTCTGGAAAAAGCCGAGCTCAGCGCTTGGATGCCACATAGGGAATGAATGGAGCAGATCCTGGAGTAATAACATGTCCTCCTCAGCTTTCTGTCTGTGTAAGTGGCTCAGCCCTCGTCTCCCCTTCTGTTCCCGACTTCTGTTTTGTTCCCTGTGGACTTTCTCTCAGTCCTCTGCAGCCATTATGTGTGTAGACAACTTCAAAAAGAAAAAGTAGCAGAACATCAGTCATCTAATAATCCACGATATTCAGGGGGGAAAACAAAACGGTGATGTTCTTACACAGTCGCCTCCTCCTGAGCTGATGAAGATGTCGGTGGCAGCACATTGCGGTTTGTGTTCTCTGCCTGAAAATCGCGGATTATGTGACGTCCTGCAGCTTCTCATCATCCATGTTGGGCTGTTGGACGACGTGTGGACGCTCGGCTTGTTGGATTCTTGTGTTACCAATAGAGATGAGCGTTGTTCTACTCGAACTGTTCGCCAATCTCAAATTCGAGCTGTTTTGGGCGGTGTTCGAGCCGGTCGGCGAACACGAACAATTTGAGAAAAATTCGGCTGTTCGAGGTTATGTTCGATAACTGTTCGTGCACCAAAATCATAACTGGATTTTTTCTCAGTAATGATGAAAATTAATGTTAATACGCAGTTTGAGTGTACAGCGGGGCGGGGGGAGGGGCAGGGGATGGATCTCTGCAGGAACAATGAAGATCTCCATTTTTTTTTCTCTTTCCCGCATTTGCAGTGGGGAGGTGCAGTCTGTCAGCCTATCAGCAGCGCACACACGGAGCGAAGTGCTTTTTTTCACACAAGCAAGGGCATGTGTGATTGGCAGTGTATGTCACATGTCCTTGCCCTATAAGACCAAGCCATTTTCCCCGTCGCCACCATTTTCTCACTGCTGCAGCTGCGTGTTAGACGGCACCGCTGTTGCTGTGTGCGCTATACCTTGTTAATTTCAAGCCAATTTTCGCACAAATATACAGATAGCTTGGGAGTAGGGAATAGTTGTGATTGCAGTCCTTTTAAGGACTAGGTTACAGCATTTCCTACGACTTTTATCAGGCAGGTCTGTGCTCTTAAATAGATAGATTGTGGGAGTAAAGACTAATTGTAATTGGAGTCCTTTTCAGGACTAGGTTACATCAGTTCCTATCAGTTTTTGCCAGGCAGGTCTGTGCAAGTTTTTTTCACAGCATTTGGCTGAATCTAGCAAAGCTAATCCTTTTTGGCCTATTGCAGAGTGTGTTAGTCAGTGGAGTAGCCTATCTGTGTTGCAAGATATACCACCTGTGTATAGAATACCAATTTTTTTACTGCACCTAGTGAAGTAAAATCTTTTGGGCATAGCATCATTCTATTAGTCCATCTATACTGACCTCCATCAGGTTGCAAACTGAATATAATTTTTTTCTGCATCTAGCTCTGAAAAAATATTTGGGCTTCTAGCAGTGTGTGGGACTTGGTCTATTAGTCCATCTATACTGACCTCCATCAGGTTGCAAATTAAAAATAATTTTTTTCTTCATTTAGCTCTGAAAAAATATTTGGGCTTCTAGCAGTGTGTGGGACTTGTTCTATTAGTCCTTCTATACTGACCTCCAGCAGGTTGCAAATTGAATATAATTTTTTTCTGCATCTAGCTCTGAAAAAATATTTGGGCTTCTAGCGGTGTGTGGGACTTGGTCTATTAGTCCATCTATACTGACCTCCATCAGGTTACAAATTAAAAATAATTTTTTTCTGCATCTAGCTCTGAAAAAATATTTGGGCTTCTAGCAGTGTGTGGGACTTGGTCTATTAGTCCATCTATACTGACCTCCATCAGGTTGCAAATTAAAAATAATTTTTTTCTTCATTTATCTCTGAAAAAATATTTGGGCTTCTAGCAGTGTGTGGGACTTGTTCTATTAGTCCATCTATACTGACCTCCATCAGGTTGCAAATTAAAAATAATTTTTTTCTGCATCTAGCTCTGAAAAAATATTTGGGCTTCTAGCAGTGTGTGGGACTTGGTCTATTAGTCCATCTATACTGACCTCCATCAGGTTGCAAATTAAAAATAATTTTTTTCTGCATCTAGCTCTGAAAAAATATTTGGGCTTCTAGCAGTGTGTGGGACTTGGTCTATTAGTCCATCTATACTGACCTCCATCAGGTTGCAAATTGAATAAAAAAATTTTCTGCATCTAGCTCTGAAAAAATATTTGGGCTTCTAGCGGTGTGTGGGACTTGGTCTATTAGTCCATCTATACTGACCTCCATCAGGTTGCAAATTAAAAATAATTTTTTTCTGCATCTAGCTCTGAAAAAATATTTGGGCTTCTAGCAGTGTGTGGGACTTGGTCTATTAGTCCATCTATACTGACCTCCATCAGGTTGAAAATTAAAAATAATTTTTTTCTTCATTTAGATCTGAAAAAATATTTGGGCTTCTAGCAGTGTGTGGGACTTGTTCTATTAGTCCTTCTATACTGACGTCCAGCAGGTTGCAAATTGAATATAATTTTTTTCTGCATCTAGCTCTGAAAAAATATTTGGGCTTCTAGTGGTGTGTGGGACTTGGTCTATTAGTCCATCTATACTGACCTCCATCAGGTTGCAAATTAAAAATAATTTTTTTCTGCATCTAGCTCTGAAAAAATATTTGGGCTTCTAGCAGTGTGTGGGACTTGGTCTATTAGTCCATCTATACTGACCTCCATCAGGTTGCAAATTAAAAATAATTTTTTTCTGCATCTAGCTCTGAAAAAATATTTGGGCTTCTAGCAGTGTGTGGGACTTGGTCTATTAGTCTATCTATACTGACCTCCATCAGGTTGCAAATTAAAAATAATTTTTTTCTTCATTTAGCTCTGAAAAAATATTTGGGCTTCTAGCAGTGTGTGGGACTTGTTCTATTAGTCCTTCTATACTGACCTCCAGCAGGTTGCAAATTGAATATAATTTTTTTCTGCATCTAGCTCTGAAAAAATATTTGGGCTTCTAGCGGTGTGTGGGACTTGGTCTATTAGTCCATCTATACTGACCTCCATCAGGTTGCAAATTAAAAATAATTTTTTTCTGCATCTAGCTCTGAAAAAATATTTGGGCTTCTAGCGGTGTGTGGGACTTGGTCTATTAGTCCATCTATACTGACCTCCATCAGGTTGCAAATTAAAAATAATTTTTTTCTGCATCTAGCTCTGAAAAAATATTTGGGCTTCTAGCAGTGTGTGGGACTTGGTCTATTAGTCCATCTATACTGACCTCCATCAGGTTGCAAATTGAATAAAAAAATTTTCTGCATCTAGCTCTGAAAAAATATTTGGGCTTCTAGCGGTGTGTGGGACTTGGTCTATTAGTCCATCTATACTGACCTCCATCAGGTTGCAAATTAAAAATAATTTTTTTCTGCATCTAACCCAGCCAATAGTTTTGGCCTAATACCACAGTTTGGCCACTCAGCTCTGCTCGGTTACCATCCATTGTTTTTTTGTGCAAACAACTCCAGAGTTGTGAATTAGTTAACCACCAAAATGAGTGGAAAAAGGCCTGCTGCTGGTGGAAAGGGGAATAGGCGTGTTGGGAAGGGGAAAAAAGGTTGTGTCCGTGGGGTAGGTGCAGAAGAAAGACCATCTTCCAGCCAAACTAAAATGTCTACTTCTTTTAGCGGACAATGTGATAAGATCCCTTTCTTACGGCCACGCCAATCGCTACAAATTCCAGATGAGGCACAAAAACAGCAGGTGCTTCAACGGATATCAAGTGCTCCTTTAAGTGGGCTCTCCTCCACATCAACTTCAACATCACAAATACTCCAGTCCTCAAAGGTGTCACCCAAATCGCACTTGCTTCCTCACAGCTCCCAAATCTCCAGCTGCCCGTCTGAGTATGAGGTAGAACAGATGGTTGAGTCTGCAGAGCTGTTTACTCATACTATAGCCTGGGAATCAGAGGTCGACTCCAGCGCTTCTGTGAATCCAGACGAGGAAATGATCTGCACTGATGCCCAGAATCTTTATGAGTCGGATCCAGGACCAGACGCAGAAGGTTCTGACCATAATGTAGACCCTCATTCCCAAACTGTAACTCCTGTTGGTGGAGACAATGAGGAAGACGATGATAAGACTCAAATACCTGATTGGAGCGACAACTTTAGTTTTTTGTCAGGGCAGGAACAGGTTGGCTCTGAGGACGACGGGTGTGATAACGCACAGGGTGATGATGATGAGGTCGGAGATCCCACTTACTGTCAACCCACAGTCAGCCAAGAGATGAGGTCAGCAGAGGAGGTGGAGGAAGATGCTAGTGACGACGAGGTCAGGTTGTGCCTTCCTGGACAGAGACGTAGTACTGGAAGCACGTCAACAACTGCATCCTCAAACACAACTCTGCCTCTCTCCACAAGTCGTGGTGGCTCTTCAGGTCGCATGGGTGCTAAGCCTTGCATAGCCTGGGCATTTTTTCAGATCGATAAAGATGACCCAACTCGTGTTATCTGTAACATTTGTCAGCAAAAGCTAAGTAGAGGCCAAAAAATACATAGTTTGAGTACTTCATGCATGAACCGGCACATGGACATGAAGCATAAGTTGCAGTGGGAAGCTCAGTGTGCTACAATGCGGTCTAGCCGGCCGGGCCAACCACCGTCTGCCATATCTTGTGCATCCGCGGCCTCTTCATCCTCTGTGACAGCAGTCACACCTGTTTTGGGGCGCAGACCTGCCACCTCTTTACCCGCAACAGCCAGCGTGATTGGCAGGTCATCATTTTCTTTGGAGGTGGTAACACCAGCTGGTCTTGAGCGCTGTCCGACATCGATAGCACCACCTTTGGATCAAGGCAACCTAACATGTCCGCCTGCATCTTCCTCACAGACCGGCAGTTTGCCGGGGACACCCTTATCAACCCCGTCTAAGCACAATAGCCAGCCCTCGGTCCCTCAGATGTGGACAAGTAAAAGACCATTTCCTCCTAGCCATGAGAAAGCTAAGAGGTTGAATTTCACCATCTGCAAGCTCTTGGCTACAGAAATGCTGCCTTTCCGCCTGGTGGACACAGAGGATTTTCGAGACCTTATGTCCGTCGCAGTGCCCCAGTACCAGATGCCCAGTCGGCACTACTTCTCAAAGAAAGGTGTGCCTGCGCTCCACCAGCATGTCGCACACAACATCACCGCTTCTTTGAGAAACTCTGTGTTTGACAGGGTGCATTTCACCACAGACACTTGGACGAGTAGGCATGGACAGGGGCGTTACATGTCGCTGACTGGGCACTGGGTAACTATGGTGACAGCAGGACAAGGGGCTGCTGTCCAAGTCTTGCCGTCCCCACGAGTTGTGCGTCAATCCTCTTTATGTCATTTTTCCTCCACTGCTTCTGCCTCCTCAACCTCCTCTCGGTCTTCCACCTGCACCCAAAGCCTGTCTGGTCATGCCACAAGCTTTCTAACTGCGCAGAAGGGATCCTGCACACCTCCTTACTATGCTGGCAGTAGGGCTCAACGTCATCAGGCGGTTTTTACATTGAAATGTCTGGGAAATGTGAGTCACACAGCTGAGGAGTTGTGGTCAGCTCTGGAGAACCAATTTCATGAATGGTTGTCTCCACTGGACCTGAAACCAGGGAAGGCCGTGTGCGACAATGCTGCAAACCTGGGTGCGGCCCTTCGCCGGGGCAATGTCACACACGTGCCTTGTATGGCTCACGTGTTGAACCTGGTTGTCCAGCAATTTTTAGCCCACTATCCCAGACTAGATGGCCTTCTGCAGAGGGCACGGTCGCTGTGTGCTCACTTCCGCCATTCGCATCCCGCAGCTCAGCGACTTACATCTCTACAGAAGTCGTTGGGCCTGCCACTTCACCGGCTAAAATGCGATGTGCCTACCCGGTGGAATTCAACTCTGCACATGTTGCAGCGACTGTGGCAGCACCGACAAGCCCTGGTGCAATACGTTCTGACGTATAGCCTGGGCCAACGAGATTCAGAGGTGGGGCAAATCACGCTGGAGGAGTGGTCTCAGATCAGGGACCTATGCACCCTTCTGCACAGTTTTGAAATGGCGACGAAGATGTTTAGTGCTGACGATGCCATTATCAGCATGACTATTCCGGTGATTTACATGCTGGAGCACATGTTAAACAGAATTCGGAGTCAGGTGGTGGCACAAGAGGAGGTGGAGGAAGTAGAGGAGGAGGAGTTGTATGCGGAAGGGCTAACATCTGCAAGGTCCAGACGGTCGGCAGCACCAGGGCGGCAGGCATGTGAGGGTGGGGGAGATGATTTTACCAGGGCGCATGGTAGCAGCCAAACTAGTGAGGAAGGTGCAGGAGCCCAGGAAGAAGTGGAGGACGAACTGATGGAAGACTCATCAGATGAGGGAGACCTTGATCACATTTCTGTTGTGCGAGGTTGGGGGGAGAGGACAGAGGAAGGAAGCATGATTGTTACCTCGCCACCAACACAACAGGGACTTGGTGCTCCTGGATGCGCAACACACATGAGTGCCTTCTTGCTGCACTACCTGCAACATGACCCTCGAATTGTGAGAATTAGAAATAATCCTGACTACTGGGTTGCCACACTGTTAGATCCCCGGTACAAAAGTAAATTTGCAGAAATTATTCCTGCCATAGAAAGGGATGCACGCATGCAGGAGTATCAGCAGAGACTGTTGCAGAATCTTACATGTGCTTTTCCACAAAATACCAGTGGTGCACGTAGTGAATCTCACAGTTCCAACTTGCCAACCGTGGGACCGTCAAGTGTTCAGCACTCAAACCGTAACAGAACCACAGTATCTGCTGGTAACATCAATTTTGCGGAATCATTTCACCACTTTTTTAGCCCATCCTTTGCAAGGCCACAGGAGACAAGAAGTCTGACACATAGTCAACGCCTAGAGACGATGGTACAGGAGTATCTCCAAGTAAACATTGAAGCCACGACTGTGTCACTGGACCCTTGCTCTTTTTGGGCTTCCAATCTGGATAAATGGCCGGAGCTAGCCACTTACGCCTTGGAGATCTTGTCATGCCCCGCAGCCAGCATTCTGTCTGAACGTGTGTTCAGCGCTGCTGGTGGTGTGCTGACAGATAAGCGCACGCGGCTCTCCACTGATAATGTAGACAGACTCACGTTCATAAAGATGAACAAATCATGGATCCGAAACGACTTTTCTACCCCTGTGTCATCCTGGGGAGAGTAAAAGCTTGATGATTGGTTAAAATCACCCTACCAACCGTTTTAAGCTTTCAAATTACTAATCATGTTTATCTGTATCTTGACTGGAAAATAATTTGGGCTTTGTAGCAGTGTGCAGCACTGATCCTATTAGGCCATCTATAATAAGCTTCACCAGATTTAAAATTAAAAATAATTTTTAGCTGCATCTAGCCCGGAAAATAATTTTGGGGCTCCGAGATGCGCAAGACACATAAGTGCCTTCTTGCTGCACTACCTGCAGCATGACCCTCATATTGTCAGAATTCGAAGTAATCATGACTACTGGGTTGCCACACTCTTAGATCCCCCAAACTTTTCGATCAACCTTTTCATTTTAATAAAGACCAAAAAAATGGTCATTTTTGAAATTATAAGCATTAGCAGGTTGTTAGAAACTGAAATCAAACAGTTTTCAACTCAAAACTTTATTCTAGGTGATGTTACATTTTCACATAGGACCCCTTGTTCGAAAGGAGCTTCTGAACTCTCTCGTCCATTGAATTTGTCAGGTTTTGGATGGTTTCTGCTTCAATTGTTTTGCATGAGGACAGAATACCCTCCCAGAGCTGTTGCTTAGATGTGAACTGCCTCCCGCCATCATAGACACTCCTTTTAATGATGCTCCAAAGGTTCTGAATGGGGTAGAGGTCAGGGGAGCATGGGGGTCACACCATAAGTTTGTCCCCTTTTATGCCCATATCAGCCAGAGATGCAGATGTTTTATGTGCAGCATGAGATGGTGCATTATCATGCAGAAAAATGATCTTGCTGTGAAATACACGGTTCTTCTTCTTGAACCATGGCAGGAAGTGCTGTTTGAGAAAATCCACATACATTATGGAGTTCATCTTTAGCGCCTTCAGGGATCCTAAAGGGGCCGACAATCTCTCTCCCCATGATTCCAGCCCAAAACATTACTCCACCTCCTCCTTGTTGGCGCTGTAGCCGTGTTTGCGTGGGGTGTCCATCAACCAGCCATCCTCCACTCCATTCATCTGGACCATCGAGCGCTGCACGGCACTCATCCGTGAACAAAACAGTTTTGAAATCAGTCTTCATGTAATGTTTGGCCCACTGGAGCCGTTTCTGCTTGTGTGAAGTGGATAGAGGAGGTCGACAGGATGGCGTATGCACAGCTGCAAACCTCTGAAGGACCCTGCATCTTGTTGTTCGGGGGACGTTGGAGGCACAAGCAGCTTCAAAAACTTGTCTGCTGCTATGACAAGGCTTTTTTGCCGCTGCTCTTTCAACCTGACGTAATTGCCTGTAGGAAAGAGTCCTCAATTTGCCCTTATCAGCACGCACACGTGTGTACTGTGAATCAGCTACATACTTCTTGATTGCCAAGACACTTCATCCTGATCATCGCACAATGTTGATTGTAGTCATGCCTTGACCTAAACACTCCACAATTTGTTGCTTCTCAGCAGCCGACACATCCTTTTTCTTTCCCATTTTGGCAGAAAATGTAGGCTGCTTAATAATGTGAGAGAGCCTTCTTAAGTAGTCTTGCCTTTCATTGGACACACCTGCCAAACTAATTAGCACAGGTGTCTGCAATTGCTTACAGTGATATAAAGAGCCCTGACACACATCACCATCAATGAGTTTAACTGACAAACAAACAAATTCTTCCCTTATCACTCCTAAACACTTTTTGCATAATAATTTGGAACGCGGTGTACATGTGCTTTTCCACAAAACACCAGTGGTTCACGTAGTGAATCTTACAGTTCTAACTTGCCAACCGTGGTCTGTATGGAATTGTTCAATAAAGGGCCCAAAATTAAGATAACATAGATGGGAGAGGTCTCTATGAATAGGAATTCCTAAGTATTTGATACCCTGTGAGGGCCAGGCAAAGGGAAAGTTGGACTGGATGGAATCCTATATGGATTTGGGGAGGGAGACATCGAGGGCCTCAGACTTCGCTGCGTTGATTTTAAAATTTTACCATGTAACAAAGTGATCTATTTCAGCCATAACAGCATGGATGGATATATGTGATTGAGTGATATATACTAGGACATCATCAGCAAATAGAGAGCACTTGTACTCGGTGCCTCCCACCTCAATCCACCTAATATTGGGGTTATGGCGAATTGATGAGAGCAGGTGCTCCGTCACTAGGATGTATAAGAGAGGGGACAGAGGACATCCCTGCCTTGTCCCATTGGTGATTGTGAAAGGTGATGAAAATGTTCTGACGCACCCCCTGGGCCTTGGGACACCCGGAGCTGGACCCTTTTTGGTGGATGCTGGTGGTTGTAGTCTTCGTGGCGGCGATCCGGTTCCGTGGCTCAGGGCGGTCAAACCAGTGGCGGAACTATTTATGTGGTTTTGATGTTTAAATGTCCGACTACGCCACCCGTGGATTGCGGTCAGAGTGAACCGCCGCTACAGGGCAGACCGCTAAGGCTGGTGTTGTGGGTGCAGCAGAGCGTAGCATAACTCCCCACGGGAGGAGTATAGCCTCAGGGCAGTGTATGCGGAGGATGGGGGTGATGGTGCAGGGCAGCAGCAGTAACGACACGGAGTCAGTGATGCAGTTCAGGGCCTTTACTCACAGTTCTTATTATCCAGACCACGTCTGCAGGTAACGGCTGCCCACGTCGTACTGTGCTCACCAGGTGAGGGGCTCAGACAACTCCCAGATAACTTTGGAGCGCTTCACAGGACCCCCTTTGTGTGTCCTTTGTCTGGCCTTTCTTACCAACACTTCTGTCCGGCTGCCTCGGGCCTCCTCTTGGTAAACTTGGCGCCAGTTTCCCTGACCCTATGTGGTGCCTTCCTAGCGGGTGGAGCAAGGGGCTGCGCCACATAAAATGTCAGAGCCTCCGGTTTCTAGCTGAGGGTCGTTTCCTGCCTCCACTAGTTTCGGGGACCGGTCTCCCCCTTTGGCCTGACCCCTCCACGCAGGTGGATTCGGGCGTGCGGTGGCGACTCGCCCGTCCGCACCCCTGGAATCCCTTCATTCCTCGTTCCTGGAGCCTTCTCCGCTCCTCTTCCTTCCTTCTCCCTCTTCCAGGCCTGGGCCTCTGTTACTAGGCCCGCCTCCGGAGCAGAGCTCATGCAGAGCCCCTGCTCCCTGCCACTTCTGCTCAGACTTCTCTGCACTGAACTAAGATGGTGCCCACCTTTTATACTCCCTTCTCAATGCACCCAGGAACTGCTTCCTCCCTGCTCCTGCACTGCAGGGTTCCCCTTCCTCAGTGTTCCCTCCCCCCACTCCAGCCAGGGACAGGGACTGTCGTGCCCATCTCAGGGGCATATTGGTCGCCCTGCCCCACGGCAATGTGGTGTAATGCATGCAGGTGTCGGGTCCTGATCCACACTCCATCCTTATCTGAGAGTGAGATATCACACCTCTGGGTGAGGTGCAATACGTCTGTAGCAACCGAGCCCTCGGTGCTACAGTTCCATTTATCTTCAGCCTAGGTGACGTATTGTGATACAGGGCCGTGATTTTGGCTATAAAAGGGTCCCCTAGACCCCTACCCCAAGCTTTTTAAGAGAATCATATATGGCGTGCCAGGAGACTCTATGGAATGCTTTCTCAGCATCCAACGAGAGTATCTACTTACAAATTTTTAACTGCATCTAGCCCAGGAAATACTTTGTGCCTAGTAGCAGTGTCTGCTAGTCAGCGGATTATCCCGGCTGTTAAGCAAGCTACACCACCTGTAGTTTGGACACTTAATTTTTTCAAAGGAAATGCTTCGGGACCACGGGATACTTAGTGAAGAGCATCAGGAGGCACCCCAAGGCATAGGGGCTGGGACTGGCACTAGGATGCCTTGCGGTGGACAGCCGAGCTCGATCCTTATAAAAGCTTTTTAACTGCAGCAGCTTTAGTGGACGCTACTGGAGCTGGAATTACGCGGCTGCTGGCATGAGACTTGCCCTCCAATAGATCCTTGTAAATGGATTTAAAGTGTATTTATTCAAATTAGAGGGACAATTTAAATTAAAAAGCTTAGAGCTGCCTCCACCACAGGGGGGCTCTCTCGACCCACCAGTGGACAGGCACCAGTATTGGGAGAGGGGGGCTGGCCGTCAGGGTCCACCGCGGCTCTGGCACAAACCCGGCGACACGGAGGTGGCACGGGCAGGAGCGGACTGGCCGTCTCGGCTTCTCACTTTTTGGATTTTAGAAGGGCATGACATGCCTATATCTGTGTCTCCCCCTCCTTTTACTCCTCCACCTCTTTTCTTTTCACATGACTATATGTACTTGTCACTTTTCCATGTGTTAGTTGTGTCTTCTGAGCAGTTTGTCAGCTTTTGGACACCTTTGAAGGTGTTTTCTATGTGTTTCTATGTGTTTTTGTTTGCCTGCCATTGGTTTTAACGGTGTTCGAAGGTGTTCGACGAACAGTTCGACGAACAGTTCGGCGAACACACGGGTGTTCGACGAACCGAACCGAACTCGAACACTACGGGGGTGGCTCAACACTAGTTACTACCAGCACTGACTTTATATTGTGACTCCTGTGCCGATTCCCATTTCTAATTGCAGCGTGTTATACCAGCACGTAAACGGCTGCCACAATCACGTGACAGCTGCCACAATCACATGACGGCTGCCACAATCACGTGACGGCTGCTACAATCACGTGACGACTGTAGCGTCGGCGTCCCTGCCTCCTGCTAGGCAGGGACGCCGTTCCCCTCACCTCTCCACTCCGTGCCCGGCGTCTTCCTCCCGCTCTGCTGGCAGCGCATGCTGCTTCCCGGTCAATGTACTTAGGGCGCGCGCTCCCTCTCTCTTAAAGGGGCCGCGCGCGCCGTCCTAAGGAGTCCCCGGCCAATGGCCGGAGGACCTCACCATATATAAGGCACCTCCTCCAAAATGGAGGTGCCCGAGCTCTGTTGTTGCAAAGCCTTTCAACTCTGCTTCAGCCCTCAGGTCCCGTTGCCTGATACCTGCCTGGTATCTGCCTGATTTCTGTCTACCTGCTTGCAATCCTGTGGTCCGACAGTCTGCCTACCAGCACCTGCCAGTCTGTCTATGGATCAGTCCGCCTGCGGACCAGGAACTACCTGCCAGATACCTGCCTGCCTGTCCAGAGACTCTTACCCGCTCACCTGGGAGCGCTCACCTGGGAGCGCTCACCTGCTACCCGCCTGCTAGCCTACCTGGAGGCTTAGCCTTCACTTGCTGTGACCACCTGCCTGTCCAGAGACTCTCACCCGCTCACCTGGGAGCGCTCTCCTGCTACCTGCCTGCTAGCCTACCTAGAGGCTTAGCAGTCACTTGCTGTGACCACCTGCCTGTCCAGAGACTCTTACTCGCTCACCTGGGAGCGCTCACCTGCTACCTGCCTGCTAGCCTACCTGGAGGCTTAGCCGTCACTTGCTGTGACCACCTGCCTGTCCAGAGACTCTTACTCGCTCACCTGGGAGCGCTCACCTGCTACCTGCCTGCTAGCCGACCTGGAGGCTCTGCCATCACTTGCCGTGACCCCCTGCCTGCCTGGAGACTCTTACCCTGTTGTCACTTGCCGTGACCACCCGCCTGTCAAGAGACTGTCCCCGTCACTTGCCGTGACCACCCGCCTGTCAAGAGACTGTCCCCGTCACTTGCTGTGACCTCCCTGCCCTTCTACCCTGAGACTGTCCTTGTCACTTGCAGTGTCTACCTACCCGCCTTCCCTGGGAGCCTCCCGCTTCCTTACAAGGACTGCCCTTTGTATAGTAGCTCAGAGGTTCCACCTCCCACACCCGTTACAGTTTGCTCGGGCCATGGAACCCGGTGGCCCCCAAGCTCCCTCGCTCTCGGACCTATGTCATGAACTTTCCCGTCAGAGGTCCCAACAGGAGTCCATCCTGAGTCACCTGCGTAGTGTTAACTCTCGCCTGGACACACTGACTGTCTCATCGGGAGCTGCTTCCACTCGCACACTTACTACCCCGGCACCGCCGCTGCCCATCAATACCATAGCATCCTTTCCCGGTACCCGTCTCTCCGCCCCGCCTCGTTTTGGCGGAGATCCCGGTCAGGCACGGGGCTTCACTAACCAGTGCACTCTGCACTTCGAACTTTTGGCACACCAGTTTTCCACCGACCGAGCCAAAGTAGTCTTCATCATGTCCCATCTCACGGGGGAGGCGCTGGCTTGGCTAAATCCTCTATGGGAGAGAGGAGATTCCCTGGTGTCCAACCTGCCAGCCTTTCTCACGGCTTTCCGGAAAGTCTACGACGAACCAGGACGGAAGACCTCATCCGCCTCATCTCTGCTACGCCTCCGTCAAGGAAGTCTCACCGTGGGCCAATATGCCATACGGTTCCGTACCCTTGCTTCGGAGCTTGCCTGGGATAACGACGCCCTGGTGTCCGTCTTCTGGGAGGGTCTGTCCGGCCGTATTAAAGATGAACTCGCCGGTCGGGACATTCCTACCACTCTCGACGACTTAATAACACTCGCCACCCGGATTGACATCCGGTTCCAGGAGCGCACCAAAGAGGTCACCCGTGAGAGGAGGTTTCCATGCCTTGCCCCTACCTTTCAGAAACCTGTCACTTCCTCCGTTCCTCCGTTACTCCTCAGATGCACTCACCCGAGCCTATGCAGGTCGACCAGACCAAGATGGTCAAAACCCGTCAAGAATTACGCCGTGCCGAGGGGAGCTGCTTCTACTGTGGCAGTAAGGAGCACCGGATCCGTTCCTGCCCGGAGAGGTCGGGAAACGCCTGTGTCTAGGATCGCTCAGAGAGGTCGTCCTAGACAAGAGTAAACCCTCTCCATCTCTGATGCTGTCGGTCTCTATCATCTGCGGGGAGAACAGTTTCTGTGAACTAGCTCAACTTGACTCTGGAGCTGCCGGAAATCTCATTTCTCTATCCCTGGTAGAGAAATACCACATTCACACCAAACCCCTGGCTGTACCCTTATCTGTCGCCTCCGTGGATGGGGGTCTCTTATCGCATCCCATTCAACTCATCACCGAATCCATAACTCTGCAGGTGGGAATGCTGCACTCTGAGAGCATCTTCTTCCATGTTCTGCCTGGACTCTCTCACGCCCTCTTGCAAGGCCTACCTTGGCTCCAGAAACATGCACCCGTGCTTGATTGGCAGACCGGAGAAGTCCTTCGCTGGGGAGAGGACTGCCATAAGACTTGTTTAGTTCCCGTTCTTCCTGCCCGGCCTTCTCCTACCCCAGCCAATCTACCCGGCCTACAGGTTCCCTACTGGACTTATGCGGATGTCTTTAATAAAAGAGAAGCAGAGACATTACCCCCTCATAGACCATACGATTGCCCAATCGACCTGATACCCGGCGCTACTCCTCCCCGTGGGCATATTTACCCTTTGTCCGCTGCTGAGACCCGGTCCATGTCTGAATATATTGAGGAGAATCTGGCCCGGGGATTTATCCGGAAACCTACCTCCCCGGCGGGAGCAGGCTTCTTCTTCGTCAAAAAGAAAGACGGCTCACTCCGTCTAGACATTCGAAACGTATCGTCACATTTAATGTCGGAGGTGTAGATCACTTTAAGAGAACTTCCGTCCCGTCCTGTAATGAGCCATGTGAGCTCCTTGTCTGATCAGGATAACAGAGGGGTGGAATGTATTTGTACACCGGACAGATTAGTTGTTGGCTTCTCGGGTTTGGGCTTTGGACGCTGTAGGCCTCGTCTTTACAATGTACTGCCTCCTCTCTGTTTACAGCCTGGGAAGACACATGATAAGTTCAGGTAATATGATCTGTAGGAAAAAAATGGGTGAAGCCGGACTGCGGGACTAAGTTTAGATCAAGTGCGTCAGTAACCTTTATCTCACCAAACAGGTCACAGTCGTTCACGTTCATTTCAGATCTCACATGTACAAATACACATGAATGAGCACGGTCATGCACTGTGGACTTGTGGACTGAGGCCACGGCCCCACTATCAGTATTCGGTCAGTATTTTTTCTCAGGAGTGGGAGCCAAAACCAGGAGTGGGTGATAAATGCAGAATTGGTGACTTGTTTCTATTAGACCGTTTCTCTGATTGTTCCTCACCTGGTTTTGGCTCCCACTCCTGAGAAAAAATACTGACCGAATACTGATAGATAGTGTGGCCAATTATCAGCGTCAGGCCACAGCCCCACTAACAAGTCCACCGGTGCTCATATAAAGCCTTTTCAAAAGGGCCGATACAAAGTGTACCAAGATGGTTGCTTATTGTCGGCAGCACGTCCTGTTTACATGGGCAGATGAGATGACTATAAACAATACTATAGTTCAAAATCGGACATGTCGGACACTTTAGAGGTATTCTCATCTCCAAAATCCTATCCCAATATGTAGTAGGTGTAATAATATTAGCAAATACCTACAATTATAAATGTAGGATAGTTCTTCTGATTAGCTATGTCACTTACCCCATGTGCAGGGCATTGCAGTAGCTTAGGTATTCATTGTTACGACCACTAAGCGTAACTATGTGTGGTCGTAACCATGGATGCCTAAGCTACTGCAATGCCTTGCACATGGGGTAAGCAACATTGCTAATCAGAAGGACTATACTACATTTCTAATTGGAGGTATTTTCTAATATTATTATTACACCTACTACATATTGGGATAGGATCTTGGAGATAGGAATACCCCTTTAACTTCCCCAACAATCAGTTGTCTGGGCCCCCATACACATTTGAGTTTCAGCTGAATCTGTCAATATCGGTGGGATAGGTCAACATTAGTCTAATATGTATGGTGGGCCTTCAGTTAGATATTTTGGGTCTAATACAGCTAAATATACCAGTAGAGTTTATACAATGGGCTCTGTGCTGCTTTATAATGGTCACCCCAGAGTTTGAAGCCCCCGTAGATCCCAGTATACCACACAATAGAACATTTGCTGCATTTTACAACAGTTTGGCTTTTGTAGATCCTTATTTCCATAAAGAACGGATGCAGCCAAATATCCCAGAATACTAAGAATTATTCAGGAATGGTTCCTTGAATAGTCAGGTATTTTCTTTTTTTCCTCGATGTCCTGGAAAGAGGTGAAGGCTCAGCAGGAGAAGCTCCGAGATGATCATTCCATCATAATGTGTCATTGTGGAGTCTTCAGATGTGGTCCTCTCCCCGCGTGGGGTTTTCCTTTTAGGAGGAAGCTTTAGATTTACCACGTCAGTGTTCTGCATTGTTACTTATTTTTATGTTATGTGAATGTTTTATACACGAGAACATTGACCACTGAGCCTTTATTATAGAATTCTCGGTAAAGCTACTGAATATAGCCTAATGATAATATACAATCACGTTTGTTGTACTTGCGGAATTTTATTCTAGTGGTTTCCTGCTTCCTGACTAATTGTGATTTAGATGAAATACTATCTGACCGCGGTCACTTGTGAGGTCCGAGTACTATCTACGTCTTATACGAGTGTTGATCATGTTAAGGAATATATCAGCTAGAAATTTCTGTAATTATTAAAACCAGACATTTATATTCTTTTTTATCAATAGGTTTTTAATTTCTGATTGTCAAGATTTTTCTAATTGTATTCTCTCTAAATGATCAGGCGGCAATATTACCTGAGCTGATAAGCCTTACAGTGGATATATGGACCACTTTAGACTGTGGATGTTCACTGGGTTATAGGCATGCTCTCTGACCTGTGCAGAGGTCATTGTGCAGAGAGGGGGGAGAAGGTCAGCTGAGACCATCACCTTTTGTGAATGGTGGATCCTGTATTATCTATATGACAAGATGTTACCTTTTATTTTAATCCTGTCTGTGATGATAATAAGATGGCTGCTGAGAATCTCTGCAGAACAGGCAGGGTAAGCCAATGCTGAGACTTAATATGCATTTACACTGAAAGATTATAAACGAGAGCTGCTGAGAAGTGGAGTGTAAATAGGCTATAGGGTAAAACGAGAAAAAGACGGATTTTGGTAAGACCTTACCTGTAAAATCCTTTTCAGCGAAGGAAGGAAGGGAGACACAGATCCATTACTAGTGGGGGCAGGCGGAGCCCCACAGGATAGTTCACCTCAGATTTAGAAAAAGTGACGACCGGCCCCTCCAGCTTAGGCTCCTCCTACTCCCATGTTCTCCAGTCCGTACACAAGCTAAGGAAGAGCAGACAACACCAGGGGAACAACACAACCCCTTCTGAAAATTCAGAAATGTGAGAGAACAGGTTATGTATATAACAGCATGAAAACACACAGTCCCAGGCACTACTCACTGGACCTGACAACTGCGATGAGCTGGCAATGCTGGAACAGAGCCCTAGTGCGCCAACCCCAGACCAGATGACCGCCATCAGGAGGGAGTCGCGCCGCATCTAGAAAAACCATAATACACTTCTGCCATGGGAGGGTGCTGTGTCTCCCTTCCTTCCTTCGCTGAAAGGGATTTTACAGGTAAGGTCTTACCAAAATCCGTCTTTCAGCAGCAGAAGGGAAGGAAGGGAGACACAGATCCATTACTAGTGGGACGTCCCAAAGCAGTCCAAAACTCAAGGGTGGGAAACACTGGCAGAATCGCCAACACCCCAACAACTTAGGCAAGTGCGCAACAAGTGCCGAACAAAAAATAAAGAGATAACCTAAACCACCGCCGCCTGCAGGACCCTGCATCACAAGGCCGCATTGGCGGAAGCACTCACGTCCAATTTATAAAATTTAGTAAAAGTGTGAACGGAGCACCAGGTAGCCGCCCGGCAGAGCTGCGCTGCCGAAGCCCCCTGACGAAAAGCCCACGACGAACCAACAGCTCTCGTGGAATGAGCTTGAACCTTAACGGGACAAGGCTCGCCTCCAGGATAGCCGAACATATCCACCGAGCTATAGTGTCCTTGGAAGCCCGCTGACCACGGCGACGACCAGCAGGAATCACAAACAGAGAATCCGATTTTCGAAACCCTTGCGTGATTGAAAGATAAAACTTCAATGCCCGCACCAAATCCAACGAGTGCAAGGCCCGCTCCTTCGGACTCTTTGGTTTCGGACAGAGGGAAGGCAACAAGATGTCCTGATTGAGGTGGAAAACGCGACACCACTTTAGGTAAAAAATCTCCACGGGTACGAAGCGCCACACGATCCGGGTGGAATTCCAGAAAAGGGGGCGAGCAAGACAGTGCCGCCAACTCCGAAACCCTTCTTAAAGAGGTGACCGCCACCAGGAAGGCCACCTTCCAAGAAAGCAAGTAAAGCGTAGCTGAAGCCGTAGGCTCAAACGGCCCATGCTGAAGAGCCTCCAAAACTAAATTGAGCCGCCAAGGAGCCACAACCGCCCTCCTAGGCGGAAACTGACGTGCAACCCCACGAAAAAATGAACGCACATCCCTGCGTGAGGCAATAGCCTTCCGAAAAAGCCCGGATAGTGCAGAGACCTGACCCCGCAAGGTACTAACTGCTAGACCCTTGACCAGACCACATTGCAGAAAGGCCAAGAAGTTGGGAATGGAAAAAACCCTCGGGTTCCTTGACGATCCAGAACACCATGAATAGAAGGCCTCCCAAGTTCTGTGATAAATCCTAGTCGTAGCTGGACCTCTGGCCGCCCGCAAGGTGGCAATGACCTCGGCCGAAAACCCACGACGGGTCAAGATTTCGGTCTCAAGAGCCACGCCGTCAAACGAAGTGACTTCAGGTCCGGATGACGAATGGGCCCTTGGGTTAACAGGTCCGGGCGAAGAGGCAGTGGAAACGGAGGCGCCGCCAGAAGAGACACCAGCGTTGAATACCACACCCTCCGCGGCCAATCCGGCGCCACCAAAATCGCCGATACTCATTCGAGATTGATCCGCCTGATCACCAGAGGAAGTAAGGATACCGGCGGAAACACATAGATCAGCTCGAACTGGTCCCACAGGGCCACTAGAGCATCTACCGCCACAGCCTCCGGGTCCCTGTACCTGGACATGAATGTCAGAATCCTGGCGTTCAGCCTGGATGCCATCAAGTCCACTTGGGGAGTCACCCAACGGGAGCACAGCAGAGCAAAAACCTCCGGATGAAGACTCCATTCTCCGGGATCTACCCGCTCGCGACTGAGGAAGTCCGCCGAGATATTCAGCACACCCGGGATGTGAAACGCGGAGATGACTGGAACCCTGGACTCGGCCCAAACCAGGATCCGAGAGACCTCCATCATGAGTCTGGAACTCCTCGTCCCGCCCTGATGGTTGATATACGCGACAGCTGTCGCATTGTCCGTCTGAATCCGGACCGGCAGACCGCTCAAAGGGCCCGTCCAATGTCGGAGGCAGAGAAATATTGCTCTCAACTCCAGAATGTTGATTGGCAGAGACGACTCCTCTGACGACCAGACCCCCTGAACCCAGAGGTCGTTCCAAACCCCCCCCGAGCCAGTCAGGCTGGCATCGGTGGTAATCACCGACCACCGTGGGAGAAGTGATTTCCCCAGGGATAGAGCCTCCAGACGTAACCACCATCCAAGAGACTCTCGCACCCTGCGGGAGATGACGACACAGCGATCCAGCGAAGTCGGCGATCGGTCCCAACGGGTCAGAATAAGATCTTGGAGATCCCGGGAATGAAATTGTGCAAACGGCACCGCTTCCATTGCCGCCACCATCAGACCCAGAAGGCGCATGCAGTTCCGAAGGGACATCGCCCTCACCGACCTCATAGCCTGGACGTGGTGACGAAGGTTCGCTTGTTTGTCCGGAGGGAGGGACACCACTGCCCGTACGGTGTCGAAATGCATCCCCAAGAACAGGATTGACTGCGACGGCTCCAATGACGACTTCTTCCAATTGACCAGCCACCCGAAGTCCTCCAGGTGCTGAAGGGAGAGATCGCGAGCTGCCACTGCCTCCTCCGCTGAGGGCGCCACAATTAACAGGTCGTCCAGGTAGGGGAGAATCGTAACTCCTTGCTTTCGAAGGAGCGTCATGAGCGGCGCCAGAACCTTTGTAAAAACCCTGGGCGCCGAGACCAACCCGAATGGTAGGGCCACAAATTGGTAATGGGCCTGCCCTACGGCGAAACGCAGGAAGCGCTGGTGAGCCCTGCCGACAGGGACATGCAAATAGGCGTCGCGGATGTCGATCGACACCATAAAATCGTACTGCGACAAGGCCGCCACGACGGAGCGAAGAGACTCCATACGGAATTTCCGGATTCGGACATGAAGATTCAAATCCTTGAGGTCCAGAATGGGACGAAACTTGTCCTCCTTTTTTGGGGACCACAAAAAGGTTGGAGTAAAAACCCCCTTCCCCGATCCTCCGGCGGAACCGGAACCACTACACCCTGCTGCAGAAGAGAGTCGACCTCCCACAGCAGAGCGGCAGCCAGCTTGGGCACGGACGGGATGAGAGACTGACGAAACCTGTCCGGGGGTAGAGAGTGAAACTCTATGAAATAGCCCGCTGACACAACCCGCGTCACCCAGGCGTCCGATATGTGAGACGCCCAAACCGACCGGAATTGTAGCAGCCGACCTCCCACCCGAGAGCCCTCGAGAGGGATCCTGGCGTCAGTCCGCCTTAGCGGGCTTTTTGTCAACCTCCCTTTTGTCCCGACGGAAATGCTGTTTCCAGGGAGTACGGGATTTCTGGGTGGACTTCTTACCGGAAGACGAGGGACGACCCGATCTCCAAGAGGGCTGATCGAATCGTCCCCTGGGTCGAAAGGACCGACGACCACTACCGGCACTTGACCTGTCAGACGTAGAAGCTGCTGCTTTCCGCTGTGGCAAAGCCACATCCTTGGCCTTAGCAATCAGCTCCGTGAGGTCCGAACCAAAAAGCTGACCGCCCTTGTACGCCAGAGTAAGCAAACCTTGTTTGGATACTGCGTCTCCAGTCCACTGTTTGAGCCACAGTGCTCTCTGACTGTGACGGCCGAGGCTTGAGCCCTGGACAGAACCGAAGTAGTATCCAGCACTGCGTCTCTGCTATATCGGGCCGCCTCTTCCAACAGCTGGAAGAGCCTTTCCACGTCAGACAGCGGAGTCCCATCTTGCCATGCCGACCGCAGCTGATCCAACCATCTCAGGGAAGCCTCACCAGTATAATGTTAGGTGTCAGGCATGTGCTGGGCATGAAATTGGGTCAGAATCATCTGTGGATTCTGTGGTCTCCCATTCTGGTCCAGCTGGGGCAGACACTGCTCAGCATCACCATCTGGCCCAATGCCTAACTAGTGCACTAGATGTACAGGCTGTCCCCACATGGCCCCCAAGGCCGCTCGGAATCCATGACCCGCGGCCTCGTAGATGGACTTCGCCGCTAACTCCGTCCTTCTGTCCAGCGGATCCTGTAGACTCGCCTTCCCTTTAACCGGAAGCAAAGAAGATTTGCTCAGCTGAGACAATGGCACGTCCACTTCAGGAGAGGGGACCCAATTAGCGATCGTCTCTGTGGAGCAGGGATACAGGGCATCAAAAAACCGCATCCCTTGGAAGCGTTTATCCGGACACAGGCATTCTTTCTCCACCGCCTCGTTAAGTTCATCGTGCACCGGCAGTGTCGAACGAGCCCGACGCGACTCCTGATACAGCCGGGCCGACTTGCCCGGCCTCGTCACCTCTTCAGACAGCTGTAACACTTCCCGCATGGCTCCAATAAGAGCATCCACGCGGCCTCAAATCGAAGCCGGGCGACCCTGCCGATCCTCTTCATCAGAATCGGAGATCTCACCAGCAGAGCTTGTCGGTGAATCCGAAGCCTCTGATGCGCTGCGCGGAGGAGACAGCGCCACCACAGGCCTGTGGCGCTTCTTGCCCCGCGCCGGTAGGGACTTAGCTGATACCCAGTGACCCAGGAGGTCAGACAGACTGTCAATGGAGCGAGTGAGCGCTATAACATCACTGAGGCCCCTGACCAGAGACGAACCTGAAGCCGTCAACCCCGGCATATCAGATACGCGTGACCGATCCTGAAGCGGGCCGGGAGAGAGGTCCGCGCCGCCTGGACCCTGATCCGACATGCCCCCTACTCAGTAGCGAGCGTCGCGGAAAGAGCAGTAATAACCCCTTACAAGAGCACAGTAACCGGGGAAGTGAGATCCTGCTATCACAGCCTGTTCCCACAAAACAATTTACCAAGCACTGAAGGGTTAAAGATTCTCCTTAGAGGGAGAAAAGCTACCCCAGCACTGCAGAAAAAAGGTTTTCTGATGATGGCCAGAAGGGGTTAATGCTGCTGAACACGCAATGCACCTTGCCTTAAAAGGACTAAGGTGTGCATGCAGCAGAGAAGACAGCAGCGCTCTGTGCTGTAGAGATGAGACAAACAGATGACTCACCAGCTTCCTGGAGCCTGTGTGTGAGAGCGGAGAGCAGGGGGGAGGGAGAGGACAGCGCTGAGCTCCGTGAGGCAATGGCCGTTTGCAGAGCCGAAGAGAAGGAAGGCAGGAGGGGGGCGGGGACTGCCCAGCGCGCGCTTTCCAGGTGCTTCCTGTCTGCACAGACGATGGCAGGCAGCCAAGAACATAAGCCACGCCCCCCGTTACACTAACGGAGCCCGCGCTCCTCTGACCCGCTCCCCTGCTAACAGCAGCGGTGATGTGCATTCTCCAGTATTACACCTCTGCCTGAAAAGACAAAAGGTGCAGTCACCATAAGACAGTAACACACACACACACACAGGGCACTTACCCAGCTGAGCGCCACAGGGACCCCCAGGAATGTGTGGCGCCATGGCCCTTCGCTCCCCCCCACGGCGGAGCTCGCAGGGACCCCTAGATGCAGTGTGCGTCTCCACTAGGGAGCGCCCTGCATCCCCCGGGGC
The DNA here is from genome assembly GCF_046119375.1 of Phyllobates terribilis. Taxonomy (NCBI): domain Eukaryota; kingdom Metazoa; phylum Chordata; class Amphibia; order Anura; family Dendrobatidae; genus Phyllobates; species Phyllobates terribilis. The sequence goes on from NW_027362777.1 coordinate 10,974,803, forward strand.
CGGCAGGCTTCTGCGGGGACCTCCTTAGGGGGTACGCAGATCCGCCAGGCAGCGCTGAGACCTCTAGACCACGGGGGTCCAGGTCTCCTGGTAAAAATAAAAAATTCTTCTGAGGAGCTGAAAAGGCAGCGACTATCCTCTGCGACCTCAAATTTTAGACTGGAGAACATGGGAGTAGGAGGAGCCTAAGCTGGAGGGGCCGGTTGTCACTTTTTCTAAATCTGAGGTGAACTATCCTGTGGGGCTCCGCCTACCCACTAGTAATGGATCTGTGTCTCCCTTCCTTCCCTTCTGCTGCTGAAATGCTTGTTCGTAGGGTGAAATTATTTTTAAATCATTAAAAATCATTCTTCCTGGCGGCGCATCATCCTGTATAAACAGGACTTGCACTGCCAAGAACAATGGTAAGCTTACGCCTTCTGAACGTTCAACGCACATCATTTAGCATGGTTCTCCTGTGTAAACAGGCTTCTAAACCTCCGACAATCAGTAAATATTTACCAGTTAGTGGTAGTTTACTGCCACTAATCTGTCTGTGTAAATGGAGTATTAGTGGGCAAAGCAAAAATTCCAAGATTTTAGGATTTTATTTTTATATGTAACCTCTCACCGCATTAGGATGTGAATGAACATCCTGAGAAGGAGCCTGCGTGTGTGGAGGTGGCTCAGGAACTCCACAAGAAGCTGATGGTGTCTGTTAACTATTTTGAATGTGCGCTGTTAATCGATGGGTTACCACAGCAGCCGGGGGCCAGCTTAAGCAGAGGCGTTCATAGAAATCATGGGGCCCCATACCAAGAGTCTATATTGATGGACTAGGCAGGGTTAAAACATATTGATGCAGTCACACAAGGGCCTACTTTCCAACTTTTAAATACAGGGAGAGGACATGTTTTGTGGCTTGGACACAGAAATAATGCCCCTGCTACTGATTCCTCTTGTTTGCACACACTGATACCATTTTAATAAACCCCATAGAGTATGCTGCCCTCCACACACGGTGCGATACCTCGGAGTGAATCTCCTGTCAGAATTTTCTCCCACAGTAGTCCTTACATGGACAACATGATGACCCCATGGCAAACCCCACCAGTATAATGCACCTACACTACTCCCCCCCCACACACACACAGTATGATGCTCTTACAGCCCCCCACACATATACACACACAGTATGATGGTCCCCAACAGTTTGCTCACACAGTATGATGGCCCCCAACAGTTCGCTCACACAGTATGATGGTCGCCCCACATCATGTATGATGGATCCCACAGTATACGCTTTTCTTGTTGCCAAAATAAAAAAAAACTCCACACAGAGGGCCCGATCTAGTGACGCCATTGCACCTGCAGTGCTGAGACTTCGAGCACAGACGTACAGGCTGAATGATGGGGAACAAAGGCCATCTTTCAAAGAATGATATGCGGAAGAAGAAAGCCCTGTAGCATCAGGCTTTCCCAGCTAATGAGCGCCATAGTGGCCACGTGGTCTACCGCTATGGGCAAAATGCCTTTACCTTTAAGGCCCATCTTAGTACTTTTTACAGCAGACTGAGTGCCATAGGAAACCATGATTTCCAGTAAATACCGCAATACTGTGGTATTACAGTATATATAAGCAATCCAAGGATCACATGTTTAAGTCCACTAATGGGTACAAAAAAAATGTAAAAAAAATAAAAAGTCAAAATATAAAAAATAGATAATTTTTAACTATCCCACGTTTTCCCTATTAAAAACAAAGAAGCGGAAAAAAAAACATTTGGTATCGCCACATCCGTAAAAGTCAGATGTATCAAAGTATGGAATTATGGTAATTAACCTTTACGGTAAACATTGCAGAAAAAAAAAAATCAAAATGCCAAAATTGTGGGTTCTTTGTCACCTCACTTAACAAAAAAAATACAATACAAAGCTAGCAAAACGTTATATGTGCTCCAAATTGGTATCAATAAAAACGTCAGCTCCATAAACACAAAAAGCGCTTAAATAAAAAACTCCCTGGTTCTTAGAGAGTTAAAATAGCGATCACAAGACGTTATGTCACCAAACTCATTAAGGCCTAGTACATTAATGGTGCCACAGGAACGGGCAACAGCGAAAAATGTTATTTGCAAATCTACTTTCAGCGTATGTATGTTGGCCCTTGAGGACATTGCACACGCTGCTGCCAATTTATAGTTTTCCATGAATGTTTATTTTGTGCATAGGGTAAAAGAATACATAAAAGATATTTCTTATAGATGGCAGCTAGCGTTCTATTACTCCTGGTTTAGGAGCTGTGACTCTCACAATCCCTCCAGGTGAGCACCTCAAATGATTTCTTTCCCCCTCCACTGTTTTTTTTCCCTATGTTCTGTGCGCTCTATTCCCTAAACAGCTCCATTTTCAATGGACAAATCATGATGTCTAGAGATCTCAATATTCTCCTTGTCAGAGGTGCCCCCATGAGGGTTGTCAGAAGATCTCAAAAACAGCAGGTGTTGTGGGGTGTGCCTGGCATACAATAGTTAGTGCCTACCAGGGTAGAACATCCGGTGAGCAGGTGGCGGAGTCATGGGCGCCCAAGGCTCATTGATACTTGTGTGGACCGAAAGGTACAGTAGCCCCAGCTGGTCCGGTGCTGCAGAAGAAATACTGTGGCACATATTGCTGAAAAATTAACTTTTGGCTATGAAGAAAAGATGTCAGGATAAAGTATTGCAGCTTATTACATATGGAGATGCACACTGGTCATTGTCATGCTGACCCGGTTACAGCCAAAAGCACCTACAAGGGTATATGGGCATCAGAACTGAACCATAGAGTAATAGAAGAAAGGGTTCTGGTCTGATGAATCATGTTTTCTTGTACATCACGTAGATGGGTAGAGGTGTATAACTTACCTGGGGAGAAACATGGCCTCCAGGCGCACCTTAGGAAGAAGGCAAACTCCGGGGAAGTAATCTATAGTTGCACGTGCCAAAGATTACATTTTATCACCATTTTGGAATTTTTTTTATATAAAGTGACCAACCCCAATATAATAAATAGTACAGAATTTTACATTTTCATTGTACAATTTTTAAGTCATATCCTCACTTGGAGTATCCTACACAACCCTATATATATACAGTCATGGCCAAAAGTATTGAGAATGAGACAAATAGTAATTTTTCCAAAGTTTACTGCTTCATTTTTTGTAATGGCAATTTGCATATACTCCTGAATGTCAAAGAGTGATCAGCTCAACAGCAATTACTGTACTGGCAAAGTCAATATTTGCCCAGAAAATGAACTTTAACCCCCTAAACACATTTCAACATCATTGCAGTCCTGCCTTAAAAGGAGCAGCTAACATCGTTTTAGTGATTGATCCATTAACACAGGTGTGGGTGTTGATGAGGACAGGGCTGGCGATCAATCAGTCATGATTAAGTAAGAATGACATCACTGGACACTTTAAAAGGAGGCTGGTTCTTGGTATCATTGTTTCTCTTCAGTTAACCATGGTTATCTCTAAAGAAACACGTGCAGCCATCATTGCACTGCACAAAAATGGCCTAACAGGGAAGAGTATCGCAGCTACAAAGATTGCACCTCAGTCAACAATCTATCGCATCATCAAGAACTTCAAGGAGAGAGCTTCCATTGTTGTCAAAAAGGCTCCAGGGCGCCCAAGAAAGACCAGCAAGCGCCAGGACCGTATCTTAAAACTGTTTCAGCTGCGGGATCGGACTACCAGCAGTGCCGAGCTTGCTCAGGAATGGCAGCAGGCTGGTGTGAGTGCTTCTGCACGCACTGTGAGGCGGAGACTCTTTGAGCAAGGGCTGGATTCAAGGAGGGCAGCAAAGAAGCCACTTCTCTCCAGAAAAAACATCAGGGACCGACTGATATGCTGCAAAAGGTACAGGGAGTGGACTGCTGAGGACTGGGGCAAAGTCATTTTCTCTGATGAATCCCCTTTTCGATTGTTTGGGACATCTGGAAAACAGCTTATTCGGAGAAGAAGAGGTGAGCGCTACCACCAGTCTTGTCTCATGCCAACTGTAAAGCATCCTGAAACCATTCATGTGTGGGGTTGCTTCTCAGCCAAGGGAATCGGCTCACTCACAGTCTTGCCTAAAAACACAGCCATGAATAAAGAATGGTACCAGAATGTCCTCCAAGAGCAACTTCTCCCAACCGTCCAAGAGCAGTTTGGCGCCCAACAATGCCTTTTCCAGCATGATGGAGCACCTTGCCATAAAGCAAAGGTGATAACTAAATGGCTCATGGAACAAAACATAGAGATTTTGGGTCCATGGCCTGGAAACTCCCCAGATCTTAATCCCATTGAGAACTTGTGGTCAATCATCAAGAGACGGGTGGACAAACAAAATCCAACAAATTCTGGCAAAATGCAAGCATTGATTATGCAAGAATGGACTGCTATCAGTCAGGATTTGGTCCAAAAGTTGATTGAGAGCATGCCAGGGAGAATTACAGAGGTCTTGAAGAAGAAGGGGTAACACTGCAAATATTGACTTGCTGCATTAACTCATTCTAACTGTCAATATAACCTATTGGTACTCATAATATGATTGCAATTATATTTCTGTATGTGATATAAACATCAGACAAACACTAATAAAAACCAGAGGCCAGCAGATCATGTGAAAATATAATTTTGGTGTCATTCTCAATACTTTTGGCCATGACTGTATATATATATATTCTCTATCTCAAGTCTTGGAGCAGAAATACTTCACATACAGAATCTGTTGCTATAGTGAGCTTATTGTTCTGTTCATGATTGCAGTTTGTGAGCTCCGATCTCCTTCTATGGGTGAATTTCTTTGGGGTCTTGAATCCTCTGGCTGGTTAAAACACGTGAAAACAATCCTAGATGCTGGTATCTTCATTGCAAAGGTAAGATGTGTTGTATCTGTTCATATTCTACTGCTGCTTGTCTGATTTGTACTATTCTAGGCACGGACTGTACAAAAATGATCCTTTTAGTGCTGAGAATAAACGAGATTTGTAATTATATAAATGTGTAATATTTTACATTTAATTTGCACATTTAGGCCGTGTCAGAAGAGGGCGCCAGCGTGCTCGTTCATTGTTCTGATGGATGGGACCGCACAGCTCATGTCTGCTCTGTATCCAGTCTGTTACTTGACCCCTATTACCGAACCATCAGAGGATTTATGGTAAGAGGTTTTATTTCATATACTCTATGTACTGGCGGAGATTTACGGAGTTGATATTTTTTGCATAGTGTAACTTTTATTTTTCCAAATTACTAATAGGTGTTAATTGAAAAAGACTGGATTTCATTTGGACACAAATTTATTCACAGGTAACCCTGGTCACTGCACATATATTGGAAAAGTCAAACAGAGTCACTTATTTACAGAGGGCCTTTCACCAAATTTTTCATGTTGAACTGAAAACACGTTGTAGCTTCAGAGCAGAAAAAAAAAATTGTTAGTTCTTTTTTTATTTTGCATCTCTGTTGCAGGGATATTAACAATCAAAGTATTTGTCACCTAATGAGTTAATTTTCGTTACATCCAAGTGGGTGTTATCAGAGAGCTTTCACTGTGGGGCATGTACTTCTCCTTGTACGATGCTGTCCAATTATAAACAGGCAGCAAGATGCTAGAAAAAGAACACGTCCACACCATATCTTACAGCAGGTTTCTCAGTGTGTGGGTTATAATGAAAGCCCGGATCTCCTGGTCTAACCTCCTGCATGATTAGAATATCAAATGTATTCAAATCCCATCAATCAACACATTTCAGATATGGGCCCAGCAGTCAGTGTGGGGCTAGGGTCAGCACAGCTGAGTTTAGCTGTGTCACTTTCCAAATCTTCCATCAGCTCTCCTCCTCTCAGCAAAAGAGACAAAAAAAACACCATACATTCTAATATAATATACTTACTGTAGTTTTTCTGTGCCATTCCCAGTCTCAGGCGGTTTTGGGAGCGCAGTCCACCTGAAAAAGATGTTGCATTGCATACACCCCAATTGCATTGCTTCAGCATATTTTTTTTTTTTAAGGTATGGAAATTTAGATGGGGATCCCAAGGAGGTGTCCCCAGTGATAGACCAGTTCCTGGAATGTGTCTGGCAGCTCATGGAGCAGTTTCCCTGTGCGTTTGAATTTAATGAGAGATTCTTGGTCCACATACAACACCATATATACTCCTGTCAGTATGGAAACTTTCTGTGCAACTGCGAGAAGGAGAGGAAGGAACTGATGTGAGAGAATATGTGCTCTGTGTATGGTCACTATAGGCTTGTAACAGAAATAGAATATGGATGGTTGACGTGTCCCTGATGCTGATCTGATCACACGGTGCCCCACAGTCTGGATAACAGCAATCACTTATAAACTGTGAAGGTTGAACCTTGGCAAAAAAATTTCAATAACTGTGCAGGAGAAAAATGTATAAAGTGATGGCATATTGGTAAGATATGCCATCACTTCAGGATTGGTGGGGGTGTCAGACCTTAGGGACTCCCACATATCCGGAGACTGAATGGGTATGTGAACCTAAACCATTTCAGTTTTTTCCTGCCCATCTGGGTCGCTGGCATCGCTGGCAGTGCCACTGTACAGAGAAACATAAGAATGGTGAAATCAAAATGCCAATAATAAAATAAGATAGGTACATGGATTTAAGAATTGCACAGTTCCTGATGTAACCAATGGTCCACCAGAAGATACTTCTTGAAGATATTCTCTGTCCTGAGTAATGTTGAAATCTTGTAGATCTTCTTTCCCAGTCACAAAATTTCCTAACCTGCACGTCAGTAGCCAAGGACATGAGATACATCCTTGTAACTAGAGGACCATGGCTTTAAAGAGATATTCTTAAAATATCAAGCTCTCATTGAGGCCTCATTCAGACATCCGTATCCACATGTACGTGTTAATGCTAATGCTATTCACATGCCTGTGTATTTTCATGGACTATGTGTCTGTGCAAAACTCACGGAGACATGTCTGTTTTTTCTTCCAATATCACAGATGAAAAAGACCTATACAAGTCTATGGGTCCATGAAAGACATAGACAGCCCACGGATGGCATCATGGTGCTGTCCGAGATTAAAGGGGTTGTCCAGTACTTTATATTACCCCCCCCAATGTGTCTCCCCGGGGCCCCTAAGGATTTTTGTAATTACCTTCCGTTGCAGATAATGCCTGTGAGTGGCGCTATCACTGGCCGCTCACAGGCATCACGTGACCCCCGGCTGCAGCCGGCTTTGACATCCGCCGATGTCGCTGGCAGCAGCCGGGGGTCTCTGTCTTCCGCGTTCCAGGTGGATGCCAGACTGTGGGCGGGGTTACCCCCCCCACATCACACCCGGCATCCACCGCACGCTCTGCCTCTCCCCATTCATTGGGAAAGCGCGGTGGATGCTGGGTGTGACGCGAGGGGAGGAGGTGTAACCCTGCCCACAACCCAGCAGCCACCGTAGGGACCCCAGCGCTGAGTCACGCCTCACTTGTCGTGACATCAGCGTGGGGTCACGTGATGCCTGTGAGCGGCCACCGATAGCGAAGCTCACAGGCATTATCAGCAACGCAAGCTAATTACAAAAAGTCTTAGGGGCCCCGGGGGGATACATGGGGGGGGTAATATAAAGTACTGGACAACTTCTTTAACATTACAAAGCATTGGAGAAACTTTATAACATATTTATCCATACGAGAAGAACACTGATAACACAATGATAGTAAAAATGGACACACTGATACCATTTTTTCACATACCTGTTTAAACCTGTACATGTGAATGAGGCCTTCTGCTGATCACTGAAGAGCCCCATTCTCAGCCTCGCTAAAAGTCCCATCGGTCAGACCTCCAGCATTCAGAAAGTTATCTCCTAACCCTTTACAGCAGTGGTTCTCAACTCCAGTCCTCAGGAGCCACCAACAGGCCATGTTTTCAGGATTTCCTTAGTATTGCACAGCTGATAATTGCATCACCTGCACAGGCAATAATTCCATCACCTGTGCAATACTAAGGAAATCCTGAAAACATGATCTGTTGGTGGGTCCTGAGGACTGGAGTTGGGGAACACTGCTGTAAAGGGACTGTCAGTACAGAAGGACTGTTCAAATCAAGTACAGGCGCTCGGTGCACCGTGGTGGGGCCAAGCAGTTCAGTGCATCTTTCCATCTACTTTTTGGAACCGGATTTTCCAATTTTGACTATGAAGCTACACAGCTACTATGCAAAGAAACACTGAAAGCTATAGAACTTGTGGCTCATTCATATAAGAGAATCAGGCACAGTTTCACCAGTTTGGTCAGTGTCAGTTTTTATCATTAGAGTTTGGCCTGAGCTTCAGTTTCTTCATCTTTTTCCATCAAACAGACCTGGAAAACTGGACAGCGCTCAGATGGCAATTAATTGTTGGGCGATATTTTTTTTTCACTGACCCATGGATGTGCATTGTTAATTTTGACCTGACACTCAGATAACTATCGTACATTTTGCCACGATTTTCCGTCTCTCAAACAATCACAGATATGTGAATGGCCCCATTCACTCTTCTAGGTACAAGTGCTATCTGGAAATAACACAAATAGGACTCGTACACAAAAAATGTACGTCTGAATGAGCCCTTAGTGTTAGTGCAGGTTGCAGTGGTGACGGGTATACTTGCAGCTCTCATAATCTCAATATATCAGTGATGCAATCATCATCTTCCAGAATTCAGGAGAGGACCTACTCCCTCTGGTCTTACCTGTGGAAGCAGCGGTTGGATTACATGAACCCTCTGTACAGAGCAGATCACAGTCAGACCCAAGGAACTCTGAGACCACACACCACTCCATGCCACTTCAGGTAAGAGGTTATTCTGATTCCTCCTCTGCACTGAATAAAGCAGCAGAACTCTAACACACCATATACTTATCATTCATATATAGAAACATCAACCCTAACTTTACAGGTGAAAGAAGCGGGGTGACGTATCATGAGCCCAATGTGTCCTTCAGTGGTGAAATCCAAGGCCCAACACTCTTCCCACTTGTAACCATGGTCTACATTTAGGGGTTGCGTCAGAGCTCACTCGTCAGTTCTATCTTCTGCCTGGCACAAATCAATTCACTTTAGACAGATTTACTGACATCTATGACAGCTTGTGACACGGTGATTCATTTTGCACATATTTAGACTGCGATAAAGTATTGATCTTTGGGGGTCAGACCGCTGGGACCCCCAACAATCCCCAGGAGGTTCTGTAGAGCAAGCTTTGAACAGAGCAGAGGTGGAGCATGTACATCTCTACTCCATTCATTCTCTGTGGAACTGACCCCTAGCGATCAATTCCTAAATCCTGTTGATAGGGGATTACTTATATACTTGGTACAACCCCTTTAATAGGGCATGCGGATGTCCCTGATCGGGACCTTTCTATATAAACGCATGATATAAAGTCGAGTTTGGGTCAGGAGACCTGAAGCCAGTCTTTGCATTGAAGCATACTCAGACCGCAAAACACACGTGTGAATCCAGGCAAAAGCTGTTTTTTTTTGTTTGCCTGTACAAAACAGACCAATTTTGCAAGTGTGTTAGATCCAATTTTCGGGCATATTTAGTCCACATGTTCGTTTTTATCAATGGTTTTGCCATATGCAAAAACAACGTGACAGAGGTTTCCCAAGCTTCTTCAAGTACCCAGTCAGTGAAAATGAAGAATAGCAGTAGGATGCAACTTGGATGTCCGCAAATAAGGTCAATGTAGGGGATGTCTCTGTTTATATACAGACCATCAGTCAGCAAAATAACAGAACGGACATGTGAATAGTGTAAGGATAGGATGTGTCAGTGTGCTGTCCGAGTAATGAGGCCCAACTTGCCACCACATATTTTCACTGATCTGAAGTCATCAGCCATAGATCAGCCACTGAGGGACTCATTAGGACTCGCTCACATTGCCACGTAACACGGCCGAGTGCTAGTGCTATGTGATGTTTTATCGGATAGCACTCGGACCAATAATATACTATGTTATCCGAGTGCAGTCTGATGTACGTGCACAGAGACAATGGAGAAGATGGAAAAACTAAGTCCTCCATCTTCTCCACACCTGTGCTGCAATTCTTCCATGCGAGAAAATTGGATCACACTCAGAGTTAAAGCAGAGTGTCATTTGCATAATCGGCCCAATTCTCTGGCATGGGAGAATATACAGCATTGTGAGCTAGCCCTTCATGTGTGTACCATGAGCTAGCACGTCTTAAGAACATATATCATGAGAATTGCTCGATGATAATCTTCTGTACTTGTGCATATACTAACTCTTCAAACTTATTTTTCACCATGGAAGGTTTTGGAGGGGCCTCTATAACCGATTTGAGAAAGGAATGCACCCTCGCCAGTCAGTCACTGATTTTCTACAGGCAGTAAAAGAAGAGACGCAGCAGCTGGAGGAGGAAATGGAGTTCACGGAGAAGGTGTGGTAGAAATGCTGAAAATCCAGCTTCCTGGCCTATATGTTTTTGATGTTTATACCTCCGCTTAGGTTTCAGTGTAAACCAATTCAGCTTTTAATGGTGACTGAGAAACAATTTTAAATGATTATATATAGAAACTCTGCACAAGATAAAAAAGAGGCAATCATTTTTAGCCGATGCTCTACGTCTTTGGTGTTCTCCAACACAATAACTGGAAGAGAGCACCATTAAAGGGAATCTGTTACCAGGTTTTTGCTACCCATCTGAGTGCAGCGCAATATAGGGGCAGAGGCCCTGATTCCAACAATCTGTCACTTACTGGGCTACCTGCTGTCATTTTGATAAAATTACTGTGTTATCTGCAGCAGACCCCGCCCACATCACTGATTGGCAGTTCTCTGACTGCTGAGCTCTGTATAACCCCGCCCACACCACTGATTGGCCACTTTGTGTATACTACATTTGCAGAAAGCTGCCAATCAGTGATGGGGGCGGGGTTGTACAGAGCTTATGAATATGTAGGACTACCTGGCAGCAGGTTTACTAGTCCCCAATGATAATATGCTTGCTGATAAAATAGTGATTTTATAAAAACTACAGCAATCAGACCATTAAGTGACACATCACTGTAACCAGGGTCTCTACCTTGTGTCTTTTCAATGTCAGTAATGCCTGAGCACTGTGGCGTTATGGCTTTCTTATGGCACCAGAGAAGTTTGTTCATTGGTATAAAGTTTTCAAGTAAAGGTTCATTTAGGCAGGCCAATAATTGGGTTAGGGAGCGTTCCCTCATTCCCAACTGTTGGCTGCCTAAACAGGCCATCAAACATCCAATGGAGGGGCAAAACATTCATTGGTGTGATAATTTTTGAGCAAGTTTAAAAATTATCATTAGCAGCACATTGTCCTGTGTAAACGAGAAATGTGCTGACGATAACATAAGTGCGGCCGGCCTTACTAAACAGACCATTAAACCACTGCTGATCGACTTGCATGTAGAGGTTACATTAACATGCCCTAACCCAATGTAACTTTTGCTCTTGTCTAACAATTTTTCCTTTAGAGATTAACAAAACTGGAAACTCGAGAGTCAAATGAAACCTACAAGAATCTCAATGACCAGCCAAAAATCCACAACTTCCAGATATGCATCACCAAACACTCTCCGGCTAATACGCCCCAAGATTACAGCACCAACCTGAAGCTGTTTCCCTCTCGTAGTCCATCCCAAGGTGAGGAGGACTCGGCGCTGATCCTAACCCAGGACCATTTGAAGAGCTCGGACCCCGACCTGTCGGCTAACAGTGACTAGGAATCTGGGGTGGAGGACTTGAGCTGCCGGTCTCCGAGTGGTGGAGACTCGTTACCCAGCGAGGACAGTGGGAAGGATCCCGATTCAGATGAAGCAGTGTTCCTGACTGCTTAGAGGTCTTATTAACCACTTGCTATTATATTAGTGCTTCTATTTATTTATAGGGAGTGATGTAAGCTGGGAGGGATATACTGGGGGGAAAAAAAACATATCGACTTTGTTCACATGTATCAGTGGTAGTTTGTGCAGCGGAGACCAGATACTAATGTCCTATATAGTCGGTCTGATCCAGGCAATTGAACGACTGACAATTGGAAAAGTGCATACACAGGTTGACGAAACAATGACGGGGACACAATGATCGCTAATAATCTGGTATCATGTTATCAGCAGCACGTCTCCTGTTTACACTGAGTAATGTGCTGCCGTTAAGAATTTTAATGAATGCATAAAATGTATCGCACCCAATGAAACGGTGCTTTCCTAGTTTGTCTGCCGATTGTGGTCCTGGTTAGATGGGCCAATAATCGTATGTTGAAATGATTCCTATGAGCGCTCGTTCATCGTTTATTGGCTCTACGCCTTAAGTGCGTGTCTGCAGCCTCCGAAATATTCATAAACAGTTATCCTTTTTTAAGAGCCAACCTTATAATGCATTTTGTTTCCTTTCATGATTTCAAACCACATGTCCGTGGTGTTAGAACCTTGCTGTTAGGTTTTTTTTCCTTTGCTGGTCACATGACCTTGTTGGCCTATTTAATCCTGCTCCGCCCTTCTGGCTTTGCTGGACTTCATTGTATATCTACTTTCTAGCTAGCCTGTGCTCTGTATCTAGCTCTGTTAGTTTGCTTGGTCTACGGACCTCTATGTTCTATCTATTTTGTTTGTTCGTCTGTCTGCTACTATTTCTGTTAGGAGGTGTCCCATATTCCTCCCAGTCCTTAGTACTTGTAGGGATTCCCTCCCCACATCTATAGGTCTCCGTACAGACTAGATTAGGACTTTAGCAGGTCTGATCGCAGGATCAGGTTCCCTGTTACATCGTAGGGATTCAGCTGAGTCCTATAGTAGGGACAGATCTCCTCTCTTTCCTTAGCTTTGGTAGCAGAACATAACAGTAAGTCCAGCCTGCAAATTCTCTAAGGAAAGATTTTTTTTTTTTTGTTCCATCATGGTGTCGGTTCAGGATTTGACTAAACACCTGCAGGGACTCTCTCTGGAAGTGGCCGAGCTCCGTCAGCACGTGAGTAACTGTCCTGGAGCATATTTCTTGGAGCCTAAGGTATGTTTGCCGGATTTATTTTTTGGTGAACATCGAGAATTTTTTTCATTTAAAAATGCTTGCTTATTGTATTTTCGTTTGAGACCCAAGTCCTCTGGGGATGAATCCCAGCGCGTAGGGTTCATAATGTCACTTTTGCGCAAAGAGCCTCAGGAGTGGGCCTTTTCTTTGCAACCTAGTGATACATGCTTCAGATCAGTGGATAGTTTTTTTTCTGCTTTAGGATTATTATATGATGATCCTGACCGTGTGGCATCAGCTGAGACTGAGTTGAGACGTTTAAAACAAGGATCAGGTAATGTGGAAAAATATTGTACTCATTTTCGTCGTTGGTCCACTCAAACAGGGTGGAACGATTCTGCTCTGAAAAGTCTATTTCTTGCTGGGCTCAGTGAAAGGGTTAAAGACCTGCTAATTGCTTATCCTACACCTGAGGATTTGCAACAGGCTATGCAATTAGCTATACGGGTGGATAGAAGACTGCGTGCAAGGGTTAATGAGAGCAAATCCTCTGCTATGTCAGTTTCTGGTTATGAGAATGTGTGTACTAACAGTGGTGAACCGATGGAGATTGGATCGGTGGCACCTCGCTCTCAAGAAAAAGACCGTCGTTTTTCGGAAGGCTTGTGTTTCTATTGCGGAAAATCTGGTCATTTGATTAAAGGCTGTGAGCTTCGTATGAAGAAAGAAAAAAAAATGGTCAGTCACGCCCGTATTGCCTGTTTAAATTCCAAGGGTATATTTTTAGCTGCTTCCACGATTGCTCAGGAAAAATTAATGGAATTTCGGGTGTTTGTTGATTGCGGGTCTACACTGAATGTAATTGATGGGGGATTCGTGGAAAAACTCAATTTAAAACCTGAACCTTTATCATCCCCCATTGCTGTGGTTTCTGTGGATGGCTCCCCTTTGAAGAATATTACTCTCAAGGTCAGTGAATTTCCTCTCACTATTAATGGTGTTCACCATGAGAAATTGGATTTGGTAGTGTTGAATAACTTGCCTTCTCCAGTAATATTGGGTTTGCCCTGGTTAAAATTTCACAATCCTGTACTGGATTGGTCTACCAGTGAAATTAAATCCTGGAGCCATAAATGTTATGACAAGTGTTGTAACGGGCGTATTGCAGCTTTGGATAGGGGAGAATTGCCTGTTCCTATTCAGGATTTTTGGAGAGTTTTTTCTGAGAAAGAATCGCAGGTTTTGCCTCCCCATAGAGACTATGATTGTTCTATTGAATTTGTCCCTGGAGCGATTCTTCCTAAAAGTCGTTTATTTAACCTTACTATTCCTGAGAGGAAGGCTTTGGAGGAATACATACAGACAAGTTTGGCCGCCGGTCACATTAGGCCCTCTAAGTCTCCTGTGGCGGTTGGATTTTTTTTTGTAAAAAAAAAAGGACGGCGGTTTACGTCCTTGTCTGGATTTTCGTGAGATTAACAAAATTACGGTACGCAATCCTTACCCACTGCCATTGATTCCTGATCTGTTTAACCAGTTATTGGGGGCCAAGTGGTTCTCTAAAATTGACCTTAAGGGGGCATACAATCTGTTGCGCATGAAGGAGGGTGATGAATGGAAGACTGCTTTTAACACTCCTGTGGGTCATTTTGAGAATCTGGTTATGCCTTTTGGTCTTACTAATGCTCCTGCATTTTTTCAGAATCTGATTAATGACATCCTTAGACCTTTGATCGGTAAAAATGTGGTTGTGTATTTGGATGACATTTTGATTTATTCGCCAGATCTGGAGTCTCATTGGCGGAGCGTGCGTGAGGTATTACAGTTATTAATGGACAATTCGCTTTTTGCTAAGCTGGAGAAATGTGAGTTCGCTGTACAGAGAATTAGTTTTTTGGGCTACATTATCTCCAGCCAAGGTTTTGAGATGGATCCGGTTAAGGTTCAGGCTGTGCAGGAATGGCCTAGGCCTATTGGTTTGAAATCGATACAGAGGTTTTTGGGTTTCGCCAATTACTATAGAAAATTCATAAAAAAATTTTCTAGTATTGTCAAACCTCTGACTGATCTCACCAGGAAAGGTGCTGATGCGGTTCAGTGGTCTTCTGAGGCCATTGAAGCTTTTGTGTATCTCAAGGAGAGGTTCACCTCTGCTCCCATCCTTATGCAGCCTGATGTTACTAGGCCGTTTTTGGTTGAGGTTGATGCTTCCTTTGTGGGGGTTGGCGCAGTATTGTCTCAGGATAACGGGGATGGATTACATCCCTGTGCCTTTTTTTCAAAAAAATTTTCGGAGACTGAATTGAATTACGATATTGGTAATCGGGAATTATTGGCTATTAAACTCGCATTTGAACAGTGGCGCCACTTCTTGGAAGGTGCGGAATTTCCCGTTCAGGTTCTTACGGATCATAAAAATCTGATATATCTTGATGCTGCCAAGCGCCTGAATGCCCGTCAGGCTAGGTGGGCACTGTTTTTCTCGCGGTTTAATTTCTCCGTTACTTACATCCCTGGTACTAAGAATGTTAAGGCGGATGCCTTGTCTCGCAGTTTTTCTCCCATAGTCGGTGCTGAGAAAGAGGAAAACATTTTACAAGAAGGTGTTGTGATAGCTGCTTTAGACTCCGTTTTGGAAGATGAGATTCTTAAAGCTCAGGAGAATGCCCCATCTAACACTCCTCATGGGAGGTTGTTTGTGCCTGGGACCTTTAGGAGAGATTTGTTTGTTGAGTGTCACGAATCTCGGTTGGCAGGTCATCCCGGAATCTCTGAGACCAAGAGACTGGTGGGTCGCAGTTTTTGGTGGCCTGGATGGCAGAAGGAAGTCATTAAGTGGGTGCGCCAATGTACTATATGTGCTAGATCTAAGTCCTCACATACTCCTGCTGCGGGGTTACTTTGTCCTTTGGAGGTCCCCAGTGCTCCTTGGACACATTTGACTATGGACTTTATAACTGACCTTCCCCCCTCTGAGGGTTTTACTGTCATCTGGGTGGTCGTGGACCGTTTTAGCAAGATGTGTCACTTGGTTCCCTTCGTCAAACTGCCCTGCACTAAAACTCTCGCTAAGGCCTTTGTCAAGGAAATTGTCAGACTTCATGGCGTTCCTACTGACATTGTTTCTGATAGGGGTCCTCAGTTCGTGGCTCGTTTTTGGCGTGCCTTTTGTGACAGGTTGGGAATTCATATGTCGTTTTCGTCCGGATATCATCCTGAATCTAATGGCCAGACAGAAAGGAAAAACCAGGATGTTGAGCAGTTCTTGCGTTGTTTTGTGGCAGACAATCAAGAGGGGTGGTCTGAGTTTCTGCCACTTGCTGAATTTGCTCTGAACAATCATACATCTTCTTCTGCTGGTTGTTCGCCTTTTTTTTGTTGTTCTGGGAGACATCCGTCGTTTGGGTCGTTCTCCAAGTTGGGATCTGCCGTGCCTGAGGAGGAGAATTTTTCCGGTGATTTGGAAAGAGTTTGGACGGATGTGCGTGGTAATCTTCAGGAGGCCAACAGAAAATCTAAAGACTACTTTGATAGGAAACGACAGGAGGTTTTGTTCGCTGTTGGTGACATGGTTTGGTTGTCCTCTAGGAATCTGCGGTTGAGGATTCCTTCTAAGAAATTGGGTCCCAAGTTTGTAGGGCCCTTTAAGGTGCTTCAGGTTGTCAACCAATCTGCTGTTAGGTTGGAGGTTCCTACCTCCTGGAGAATTAATCCGGTCTTTCATGTCTCTCTGTTAAAAAAAGCTGTTGTGTCGGATGGTGACGCCTCTGCCTCTGTTCCTCCGGTGGTGGAGGACGGGGAATATGAAATTTCTCGCATCCTTGACTCTAGACGGTATAGAGGTAGTTTGCAGTATCTTGTGGCCTGGAAAGGTTTCGGACCCGAGGATAACTCTTGGGTGAGGTCAGATGATGTTTCCGCGTCCAGACTTATCAGAGCGTTTCACAGGAGATTTCCTGATAAGCCTGGTCCTAGGGGATCCGGAGGATCCTCTTAGAAGGGGGGGTACTGTCAGAACCTTGCTGTTAGGTTTTTTTTCCTTTGCTGGTCACATGACCTTGTTGGCCTATTTAATCCTGCTCCGCCCTTCTGGCTTTGCTGGACTTCATTGTATATCTACTTTCTAGCTAGCCTGTGCTCTGTATCTAGCTCTGTTAGTTTGCTTGGTCTACGGACCTCTATGTTCTATCTATTTTGTTTGTTCGTCTGTCTGCTACTATTTCTGTTAGGAGGTGTCCCATATTCCTCCCAGTCCTTAGTACTTGTAGGGTTTCCCTCCCCACATCTATAGGTCTCCGTACAGACTAGATTAGGACTTTAGCAGGTCTGATCGCAGGATCAGGTTCCCTGTTACATCGTAGGGATTCAGCTGAGTCCTATAGTAGGGACAGATCTCCTCTCTTTCCTTAGCTTTGGTAGCAGAACATAACACGTGGAGCATGAATCCTGTCCCAATATATTTGTATATTTAAGGTTTGTCATTGACAAAGGTGCCCTGTACTGGAAATATGGACACTTACATGGTTTTCGGGTTTAGGTCCACTGTGTGAAAGATCTGAATGTGCTTTGCTTCTGTGTAAGTTGCTGGTAGACTAATGGTGGTCATCCAGGATCTGACATTGGGTATTAATTCCCTACCTCCTAGTTATGTTAGGCATGACTATCACATGTAAGGTTCTTGCCACCTGGCCGAGAAAAGTTCGAAAAAAAGGACGCAAGCATAAACTGTTTGGCCTGTGACCACAGCAATTTACTGTAAAACAATGTGATTTTCGTCACATGATTAAAACCATGACCCAATGTCTATGGCTGAATAATCCCTTAAAGACTAATGTTTTGTGCTATGGTATAGCATCGGTCCGATCTTCTGTAACTTTATACTGTTTCCACATAGACTGCCAATGAAACAAAACTTCAGAATCTCATTTGGAGACTTTAAAGGGGCTGTCCAAGACTTTATTGAAGGCCTATACTTGATCATCAATGTCTGATTGATAGTGCGTGCTGTAGCTGTTCCTGTGTCAACGGTGGCCAGAAATGCTCAGGTGCCGAGCTCTGTTGACGGAGTACTACATATCGGCCACCCATTCAAATCATTAGGGGGCAGATGTGTAGTACGCAGCCGCAGCCACTATTCCCTCCACAGAGCTCTGCAGTGCAGCTCCGCTAATGAGCACCCCAATTGATCAAACATTGATGACTTATCTTAAAGAGGTGGTCACTACATTGTATAATGCCCCCATCAAATTACACCTTTTAAATACCTGCAGCCGGGGTCACGTGATGCAGACTGAGCAGTCAGCAATAGCGCCACCCACAGGTACATATGGAAGCAGGAGGTATTTACAAAAACATTTATTTAGTTAACATGTGTAAATCGATGGGGTCATTATACAATGTAGTGGACCACCTCTTTAAAGAAAGGCCATCAATGTTAAAGTGCGGGACAACCCCTTTAATTATTAATCGGTATCGGTACAGATCTATTAGACTTTTCAGAACTTCAAAATAGGTCCATCCTTCAAACAGATGCCAAAAAGTACAGTATGCTGCAAACTTTAATGGAAGCATTCCTGTATGAATACAATATTGGAGGAAATAAAGAAAAAAAAACAAAAAGCTTTGGCACTTTTATGTAGGTCTCCATAATATAGTGGGGAGAGACTTTCTTATTGACTTATATAAGTGAGGTAGAGCAGTAACCCCAAAGAAATTGAAAAATCAGCTGTGGTCCCTATAGGATGGCCCTACACATTGCATTTCCCATCACTTTTTTGAGAATACATTGGGGTGGAAAAATAAGATACCACTATTGAAAAGCGAAAATAAAAGCCGATAATAAGAATTTATAGTCCAGAATTTACTGGTCACTTTTGTATTTCTGTAGGAATTCCAGCTCTGTACGTTGCAGATATCCTGCCCATCAGCGGATTAGCGGGGTCCCGCGTACTTGAATCCTTGCATGTTATCTGGGGGCTAAGAGCCATAGGGTTCTCTCTAAGTGCTTCCGACACTGGTTTTCAGAAAACGTACTGATCCTTTTATATTCGTGCTGCACGGTAGTTCCATGTGGGGTCTCAGCGTCCCATTACTGGGCTAGTACTAATATGGTAAGAGTCAATGTTGTGTAGTATCCCCCCGCCATCCTTTACGTGTCTGCCTGCTGCATAGTGAACGGCTGCCATCTTGAATGCTCATTGAAGCTGCTATTAGTATTTTTTGTAAATTGCATGGATAATCTTACCAGAATAATCGTTCTCACTTCTTGACTTGTCGGCTCATTGTGACCAATATCATATTGGTTTTCTAGACGAGTTTACAAGCGCTTGTAGTGCTACAATACAAGAACAAAGCTACTAGATGTAATAGGAAGATCATCATAAAATGACCGTCCCTCCCAACTGCAGATTCCAAAATCTTCTGAAGATGCAGCTTATAAGTGAGGTCCGTGATGGTCAGAAGCAGCGTCTTCTTCCCATGATCTGTGCCTGGGGTGGGAGCCCAGCGATGTAGGGGCTGAGCCGCAGTAACAGACATGGGGCCGTGTCTGCGGGGGAAGGTGGGGAATAGAGTTTTCATTTTCTAATCCAGGACAACCCTTTTAAAAGTAGAACTCCCAAAAACAATGAAAGGGAAAGCCTCTTAAAGGGACACTAATCCTCGAAATGAATGAGGGCAAAAAATAGAGCAGCTCTTACTTTTGTCCAGTCTGAACATGATCCTAAAAGAGATGGGGCCAGAGTGATCAAGAGCGGCGCTGTTCACATTGGTCTTGATGAGGAGGTGTGCTGGAGTCAGACAGACGCTCACGGTTCATGAAAAGGTGCATGCTTCTTCCTGAATTGAGAACGCACCGTGGGGCAATAAACAAATATGCAACATGTGAATGAGATTTTGTGGCTATTTATGGTACAAAGATTTAAAAAAAAAAATTCTGCACAAGCGCTGTGTGTGAGCAAACCCCAACGGTGGAGCCGCAGGTCTTTTGGGAGTTCTCCTTGATTGCAAAGGGTTTTGTGTGTTTTTTTTATATATATTATTTATGGTTTATTTATTGATGCCATCATTGCTTATTTTTGTGACGAGTATAATAAAATCATGATCTATTTTTTTATTTTGTGTTGCATATTTTGGCTGTAATTTATATGCAGAAATTGATTTTTGTTTTAAGATATTTTAAAATATGTTGTCAAGCAATATTACCCTAATTGTGACTATATCAGTACAAAGTACGTATGTAAAGTAGTTTATTCCGTAATGTGCAATTAGAATATTTTTGTAAACTCCCTTGTGTTGTGTGTGTGCTGGTGTGTATAGATTAGATTGGGCCTCTGTCCTTTACGGACATAGCATTACAGTCATTTATGCTGCACTTATAGAAGATGCTAAAGAATTACACTACAGTTCTTTTAATACAATTTTCTTTTCTTTTTTAAAGCAATACTTCACTCACCCTCTCTGGGTCTAATGCAGAGTGTCAGCTATTTGTCACATTGACAGCGCTGCAGCCAGTCAGTGAGTTCAGTGACTCTGAGCAAGTAGTGCCGTTAACTCGGGCAAAGCTGCTGATCTCAGTTATTGGTTGCAGCGCTGTCGACGTGAGGCCAAAGGACAGTAACAGACACTGGGAGCAGTGGCAGAGACCCTGTGCTGGACCCAAGGAAGGTGACTAGAGCACAGTTAAAAAAAAAAAACAGCTGCACCAACGGGTTAAAGGAAAATCCCTTTAACCCTCAACTGGTGAGGTGGGGGTTGCCACACCCCAGGGAATTTTTGTTCGGCTGCCATTCATTGAAAAATGCTGGTATAAGGATACGTGTCTCACTAGCTTCCATCCATTTGTGGGTGTCAAAAATTTGTTACACTCATATGCAATCAATCGCCAATAAGAAAACGATTAAAACAAACGTGATCTTCGCATTTTCTGTAAAAATAAGAGATTTCTAAACACTGAGGTATAGGAAACCCCACCTCACCAGTTGAGGGTTAATGAAGCAGATAATCTGGCACAGATCAGCAATGGAATGGGGAATTTTACAAGATCAGAAGCAAGAAACTGAGCAGAAAATTAGGAAATTACCCTGATAACATTTTGAATTAGCAGCTTGTTTTTGGGCTCTCTATACCAATCCAAGGGAGGTTTGTATACTTTATGACGGACATGTAATAATTCAGAATATTTGATGATTTGGAATTTATTAGATCCCCCAGGTGAATTACCCCAATACTATAAAATGGACATAAATGACACATAAATCTGTGCGGTTACAAAGTAACATTGACGCTCCTCCCCAACTCCCCGTACAGAATGACATGCCCTCGGGTCAGGAGTGTCTACAGCTTCATAGAAATATATGAAGCAGTCACGTTAGGGTCGGGAAAGTCTGAATGAGTCTTTATTGACTAATAAAGTCACTATTGATCACAGGGGTTAAAACGGTTAGGATTGGAGTTCATCTCCAATGTTGGCCTTTGTGTAATATATACAACTCACACCTCCTGCACATGGAACAGGCATAGATTCTGGGTATGAACAATGGGCGCCCTACACTATCCACCCTAAATATGGGGAAGATGGCAGTAAAGAGTAAAAGACGGTTGTCTGGGACTTGACTCTTTCATAAGATAGGCCATCAGCGTGTGATTAAAACAGAAATGTAGAAATTTTTTGCAAATTTATTAAAAAAACAAAAACTGAAATATCACATGGTCATAAGTATTCAGACCCTTTGCTCAGACACTCATATTTAAGTCACATGCTGTCCATTTCCTTGTGATCCTCCTTGAGATGGTTCTACTCCTTCATTGGAGTCCAGCTGTGTTTAATTAAACTGATAGGACTTGATTTGGAAAGGCACACACCTGTCTATATAAGACCTCAAAGCTCACAGTGCATGTCAGTCCAAATGAGAATCATGAGCTCAAAGGAACTGCCCAAGGAGCTCAGAGACAGAATTGTGGCAAGGCACAGATCTGGCCAAGGTTACAAAAGAGTTTATGCATTACTCAAGGTTCCTAAGAGCACAGTGGCCTCCATAATCCTTAAATGGAAGAAGTTTGGGACCACTAGAAGTCTTCCTAGACCTGGCTGTCCAGCCAAACTGAGCAATTGTGGGAGAATAGCCTTGGTGAGAGAGGTAAAGAAGAACCCCAAAATCACTGTGGCTGAGCTCCAGAGATGCAGTAGGGAGATAGGAGAAAGTTCCACAAAGTCAACTATCACTGCAGCTCTCCACCAGTCAGGCCTTTATGGCAGAGTGGCCCAATGGAAGTCTCTCCTCAGTGCAAGACATATGAAAGCCCGCATAGAGTTTGCTCAAAAACACAAGAAGGACTCCCAGACTATGAGAAATAAGATTCTCTGGTCTGATGAGACGAAGATAGAATTTTTTGATGATAATTCTAAGCGGTATGTGTGGAGAAAACCAGGCACTGCTCATCACCTGCCCAATACAATCCCAACAGTGAAACATGATGGAGGCAGCATCATGCTATGGGGGTGTTTTTCAGCTGCAGGGACAGGACAACTGGTTGCAATTGAAGGAAACATGAATGCAGTCAAGTACAGAGATATCCTGGATGAAAACCTCTTCCAGAGTGCTCTGGACCTCAGGCTTGGCTGAAGGTTCACCGTCCAACAAGACAATGACCCTAAGCACACAGCTAAAATAACAAAGGAGTGGCTTCAGAACAACTCTG